>NW_027643324.1:0-10000 GCF_032717465.1 Coenobita brevimanus | reverse complement strand
TGGACCAAAATACCAGAGTTATCCCCACGATGGGAGGGTTAAGCATCATCATCATCCAGCATCCTTCCTGCATGACACAGATCTGTGCCAGCTTTCTCCACTCTGACCTATTTGTTGTTAGGATATGTTAGTGTGGTTGTGTTCCTGGGTGGCTGTGGTGGTTATTTGTGGGAGAAGGAGGAGAGGAAGTCTGAGAACGGGGTAACTGTGTTATTGGAAAGTAGATGAGAGTGTGCGTAGGATTAAAGTGAGTGTCTGAAAAGTGCGTGTGTGAAGGTGCGTGTGGAGGAAGTGCATTGTTGATATGTGTGTGTGTGTGTGTGTGTGTGTGTGTGTGTGTGTGTGTGTGTGTGTCTATCTATTTATTTATTAGTCAGTGGGTCTGGCCATCCCTCAGGCCACACCCAATGGCAGGCTTCATCCAGGGTGTGTGTGTGTGTGTATCTATTAGTCAGTGGGTCTGGCCATCCCTCAGGCCACACCCAATGGCAGGCTTCATCCAGGGTGTGTGTGTGTGTGTATCTATTAGTCAGTGGGTCTGGCCATCCCTCAGGCCACACCCAATGGCAGGCTTCATCCAGGATGGCCACAACAAAACGCCTTTAACCCTTTGCCTGCCAATTACCTACTTGCAGTTTATTTCCGCTGACGTCACACGATTTTACTATGATGAAGAGAGAAATATGGCCCACCAAAAATGTTAAAACTATCCCATTTAACGTTTTGCCCCAGGATATACAACTTACTGTTTTATTACGGCTTACCACCCACCATCTTGTTGCACTCATAGCACGTAAGTAATAAAGAAAATATACGACTAGCGAACAGAGATAAAAAATAATACAACGGGTTGAAATTTATGAAAGAAGCAATGTGCAAACCCTGGGTCGAACTTGAGCCTCACTCACCACACTCAGTTATCTACCTGTGTTGGCTGTCGGGGTTTCTGTCTATCTTCTTGAATATTAATCCATTTTTTCAGTCCGTTTCGTAGCCCACATATTTGTCAGTCTTTGTCTCTTTACGTGTTTATCGATCGTTTTAACCAGCCATACATCCATCCTTTCATCCATCTCACCAGTTTTTGTGTCCATCCTTCCAGGCATTAATGTATCTTTCTATCTGTGTATCTGTTTAAGTCTCAGAGTTAATCCCAGGTGAGTATTTTTTCCCGTCTCAACATCAGGCTCCTATGACTCACTCTCAGATGAATAAAATCGTCTGGCGTTAGTTGGAACAGAGTACTAGAGTTGTGCCTACCATGAGAGGGTTAGTTGTGATTGCATTAGCACTCAGGCTCTTATGACTCACTCTCATATGAATAAAATCGTCTAGCTTTAGGTGGAATTGCGTAGTAGAGTTGTGCCTACTGTGAGAGGGTTAATGGTAACAGTATTAACACTGTGGTGGGTGCGTGGTGGAATATGGATGAAGGAGTGCGTGAACGGAGAGGAAGACAGTGCAGGATATAAGACCCATCGCTGGTGCTCTTACATACACGAGAGAGAGAGAGAGAGAGAGAGAGAGAGAGAGAGAGAGAGAGAGTACATAAATATAAGAAAATGTTGACTGGCATAATAAAAAACAGAGAAAATTCTGAATATAAGGATAGCATATAAATAGGAAACTCTCCTTACTACAGTTAGTTGGATCCTGGTGGCTGACTCCCCATACCCAGACATCCACTTGTGTTGGCTATAGGAGTTCTTGCCAGATATACAGTATTCATGGAATATCTTATCTACCACTGTATCTGTATCCCTGTCTTTCTACAGCCTTTCTCTATATGCTAATTAGTCAGTCTCTCATTCTCTACTATTATCATTCAGTCTGTACCTCTCATCATCATCATCCTCCGTCTGTCTGTTTACATATCCAGTCCTTCATCTGTACCTCACCATAGATCTTTCCGTCTGGCTCTCGGTTTGTCATTATTAGTCTCTCGACGCATATTTCTGTATCCCGTAATTCATCCATGTTTTCGAGAAGAAAACGCATCTATGGGCTATCATCATCATCATTTCCGTGATCAAATATTAACCCATTGACACCCAGTGTCCCCTATAAAGGACGGAACTGGTCATTTTCAGAATTGAATAAAGAAGGGAACCCCGGGGTAGGGACCTATGAGCTTCGCGACTATGAGCCGATAGGCGGAGGGCGGCACGCTTGGCACCCTTCCAGCAAAATCCCTCGCACAGGAACTCTGGGCACTAATGGGTTAATGACTGTCCCAGATTTCTCCACTCTGGCCTATTAAATGCAAGGCAATTAGTTCAATTTACGTAAACTTTTCGTCATACAAGCATGATCTCTGCCAGCCACTTCCTCTTACTCCATCTCTGGGCTGCCACTCAGCAATCAGCTATCTTAGTTGTCCTACGGTAAAAAGGTATGTATTCCATGTATCCACGTATTAAAGGAATGAATAATAGAAACGTTCACCATGTATAATGAACAAATGTTCACACATAGTGTGTGTGTGTGTGTGTGTGTGTGTGTGTGTGTGTGTGTGTGTGTGTGTGTGTGTATCTATCTATTTATCTATTAGTCAGTAGGTCTGGCCATCCCTCAGGCCACACCCAATGGCAGGCTTCATCCAGGGTGGCCACAACAAAACGCCTTTAACCCTTTGCCTGCCAATTACCTACTTGCAGTTTATTTCCGCTGACGTCACACGATTTTACTACGATGAAGAGAGAAATATAGCCCACCAAAAATGTTAAAACTATCACATTTAACGTTTTGCCCCAGGATATACAATTTCCTATTTTCTTACGGCTTACCACCCACCATTTTGTTACACTCATACACACGGCAGTTATAAGGAAAATATACGACTAGCCAACACAGACAAAAAATAATAATAACAGCGAGTTGCCAAGAATGGCTTGAAATTTATAAAAGAAACCAAACTTCCCGGGTTGGTTCGATCCCAGGCCTTACTAACCAGACCCAGTTTTCTACTTGTGTTGGCTGTCGTGGTTTCTGTTTATCGTCTTGGACATTTATCTATTTTCTCCATCATTTTCTCAGCCTGTATATCTGTCCATCAGTGTATGTGTATGTGGTTATCCATCCATCGATCCATCCATCCATCCATAGGTTTTATTGTGTCCCTCCTTCCAGCCACCAATATATCTGTCTGCTTATCTGTGTGCTTATGTTTACGTGTCAGAGTTAATCCCGGGTGGGTATTATTTCCCGTGTCTTAACATCAGGCTCCTATGACCCACTCTTAGGTGAATAAAGTCGTCTGGCGTTGGTTGGAATAGAGTACTATAGTTATGTCTACCATGAGAGGGTTAGTTGTGATTGCATTAGCATCAGGCTCCTATGACTCACTCTCAGATGAATAAAATCGTCTGGCGTTAGGTGGAATAGCATGGTAGAGTTGTGCCTACTGTGAGAGGGTTAATGGTAATAGTATTAGCACTGTGGCTGGTGCGTGGTGGAATATGGATGAAGGAGTGCGTGAGCGGAGAGGAAGAAAGTGTAGGATATAAGACCCATTGCTGGTGCACTTACATACACAAGAGAGAGAGAGAGAGAGAGAGAGAGAGAGAGAGAGACCTAGTTAAATATTAAACACATCGAAAAAATAACAATGTAGCATGCTATCGACAAAAGAAAACTGGCGAGTGCATGGTTTCGATCCCGGGCCCTAAATATCCAGACCCAGTTACTTAGCACTGTTAGCTTCTGTCAGTACTGTGTCAGGAAAATCGGTCTTTATACAACAAACAATTCGTCAGTTTTTTTTTCTGATATTTTGTCAGTCAGTTTGTCTGTCATCCTGTCTACCCTATTTCATGTATTTATCAATCTATCTATCTACGTCAGTACTATCCGTCTGTACATCCATCTGACTACTTCAGTAGTATATATCTATTCATCCGTCTGTCTACATCAGTACTATATGTGGATATAGAGGCAGTAGGTAGTTACGTAAGCAGGTGAGTGGACAGATTGATATACTGATAGATGCATCAACAGAAATATGGAGATACAGATAGTCTGAGGGCGTGTTTTTTAAGGTACTTAAGTCGGAAGAAATTTTTATCCATGCGTTGAGAGAAAGAGAGAGAAAGAGAGAGTGAGAGGGGGGGGGACGATAAAGATAGAATCTGACATACAAAAACCAGCAACGTTGAGACACTTACACACACACACACACACACACACACACACATGAACCTAATCTTGAACCCAGGCTTGATGTAGGGAAAGAAACTCATTTCCTGTTAGGGTTCGATCCTGGGCCGTCACTGTCCACACCCAGATATCCACCTGTGTTGGCTGTAGGAGTTTCTGCCAGATATATGTATGGGAATATTGTAGTGCCACAAATTTAGTATTCATGTATGTGTTTAGAGGTACTGTAATTTCTAAGTTAGATAGGGTGTAATCTGAATACTAGTCAGTAAATTCTTGTCCTAAGTAGTAATTCATATGTTAATGTTTGATGTAGGGTTACCTTTATTTTTATATGTATACATCTCTGTATCTATGCATGGGTGATGTAATTGTGAGTGTTGAGCTATGGGAATTCCTCCGTCTGGTAGAGTAATGAATCACAGATGCCTGCGGCCTTTCTACTTGTTTATGCGTCGTTGCTGGGCGCCAAGTTTAAACCTTAAACAGAGTAATGATGGGTATACAATTCTTTCTGTATCCTAGTTGTGAAATGCTTACTAATGAAGCTGCTAGAACCCAAATATGTAAGATTAATAGTAATAAAGGCCAAAATAATGTCATTTGTGAGGATCTAATAGTCCCGCTTGCCTTAGCCGTCACTAGATGGCATAAGCTACCCCAAACTCAAGGCGGGATAGTGGTAAATTCAGTATTTAAATTAAGTAAGGATTGAATCCCAAATTTTCCCCAATTCAATCAAAAGTCCTAACGTCACGTGTACACTACTATATAAATAGTGAAGAGAATTAAAACCCACCATATTGCAAAAACACAATCTCATTTGATCTAGCAGTGGCGTCTCTTGCGTGCCCGAGAGGCCCACTCGCTGCTCAGACATCGTGTGTAACAGACGTTGATTCAGGTGAGCTGTCCACATTCCTCCTTTTCCCCCCTTTTTTTCCTTGTTTAATCCTTACTTGGCGTGAACCATATGAAGTAATGTTGTTAAAAGCTTAACTTAGACTCGCTTCTCAGACATCGTAACAGACGTTGGTTCAGTCCCCAGACACCGTGACGTCAGAGTGTGCACGAGGCCATCTCGTGGTATTGCCCATAGACTCGTCTTACATACACACTTACACTACCCATGAATTATTTTATAAACTGAATGTAGTAGAAATGGTATTATTGATCTATCAGGTGAACTTTTTTTTTGTAGATAAGGAATAGAAATTTGAAAAGTGAGGTGATCATGTAACGGAAAGGCGAAATTCAAACTCATTAACCGTTTTCTTTCTCTTATATTAATATGTTAGAAAATTAGGAGCGTTGAAGGGAACTTAGCGGTTGTGAGCAAAAATGTGGTTTCGAGTTGTTCCCCGAGGCTAGTCAAGCCCGAGTGATTATGTATTCTTAGTGATTATGCATTAATGATGATTATGAACTATTAATAATTATGAATTGATAGTGTTTGTGACTTATAGTGAATTGCATGATGAGATTATACCATACGGACGAAATAGAACAAGAGTGATTATTTTTCTGGGTTCAAGGCTATGCCAGCCCGAAAAGACAACCCAAGCTCATAAATGTCCCAGTCTTGAGGCTATTGTCGAGCCCAAGAATAACTGACAATAAAGAGTGAGGTACGATGACCTCAGAAATCGCTTGAAAGTTCCAAATTGTTTCGCCTGGTGACAATGTTGTAAGAATGGTCGGCCAGACCTTGGTTTCAATGTACAACCTTTTTTCATATGACTAAAGGTCATGTAATTAAAAATGTCTGTTGAAACCCAGTATAGAATTATTAAAGTAAAGTATATGTCATTTTATACCCAATCAAGGGAATTATGTCCTCTCATGCCTAACTCACTCCCCTTCCAATTCAAGATTCCTCCGCTTTGGGAACGACGACCACACGTGGTACTGACTTAATCTCGACTCGGCCAAAAACTACAAACGCTACCAAAACTAAAACAACCTTTATCATACCAAGTCAAAACACCACCCCTCCCCCTTTTGTTTTACTGAAGTGAATTTTCTATCAATCATGGAGGGGAGACTAAGTCGAGCACCATTTGTATTATCAATGGGTAAGTCGAACAGAACCAACAACCGGTAAGATTATAAATCCTAACATTACGCTGATGGAACAATAGTGGTGGGATTGTAAAATCCTGTCGTTACACTGGTGGCAATAGCGGTAGGATCTTCATCGTTCCCCAATTAGTGGCGTTGGTGAGAAAGTGAAGGGAAGTAAATAGCAAAGAAAGTGAGAATGTTAAGGGTAGCATTGGTTGGCCATTCCCAAATACCTCCGCAACTCTATGTTCAGGACGTAGAGATTAGAATCTTTCGGGCAAGTGGAGGCAAGGTTAGGAATTTCTTTCAGGACTCTTGGTTAAATTCAGTATTGGAGTGGGAATGTGACCTTGTATTTTTTGTGGATTGGAAGTAACGATATTGACCAAAATACTGCCCCTCAATAAATTTTTCACAGAATGCTGTTACCAGAGATCATGTAACTATTCAATTGGATGAGGCGGATGAACAATTCGGTACTACAAATAGAATGTTGCCTTCACACTCGACCCCTTGTTCACACATTATGAATTCACGGCTCTCTCTCACAAAACCGCGCGATATTCCAATTTTGGAATTAAATCAGCTTCAAGGGATAGAAGCCACATCTCGCCTCGAAATGTTTTGCGAGGCGGTTGAACAAATTGATACCAGTAATACAATCAGAATCCAGGTTGCCAAAAGTCGAATGGGTTCCGAATTGGCCACTTTCATTCATAATTACCAAAAGAAACATTTTGCACTGTCATGGCCCGAGCTAAAAAAATTCTTGAGTGCGGAGTTTACCATCGAGTTGAGTGTAGATCGAGCCTGGCAAGAGCTAGAGAGCATGACTTATGACTGGGAAGAATCACCCCAGGCGTTTGTACATAGGTTCATGTGTAAGCATGCAGCTCTTGAAACAAAGTTTCCAAAAGAAAAGTTTCCCTCGCGAGATAAACGAATTAAGAAGAAACTGTGGTATGGTCTTCCACTCGAGTCTAGGGAAAAATTGGAAGGTTACCTTGATGACGGATATCCACTCCGTAAATTCATTGACAGGATCGAAAATGAGAGGCAGCTTCTCGAAGAGAGGTACACCACCTGAGTTAATACAATGCCGGATAGGGACAATAAAAGTGAAGATCCCTCAAATACAAATGTAGTTGATACTCCACCAAGACCATCCCATGATAACCGTCAACCCGAGTCAGACAAGGAAGTGACTGAATTGAGAGCTCAGTTAAGGGATTTGAAAACAGATTTAGAACAACTCAACCAAAAACAATCTACTCCTGTAACACCGAGGCGAAAATACTGTAGTCATTGTCTGAAGAGTTCACACACGTTGTAAGAATGTTGGGCCAAACCACCACCAGGCCACTGTTTTGATTGCTGTAGGTTGGGATGTCGTAGAGGCAGTCATGATTGCCCAGGTCGCATAAACCACAGCGCAGCGACGCGGAGCAATAACAGATTTCACCCACCCAGTCCAAATGCGAGGCAGACCGCCAACCAAAGTTCCCCCATCAGACTATTTGACTAACCGCAGGCATAACATCGCCCACAATAATCGTCAGCGTGAATAACAAGGTAGTGGAAGCTGTAGTTGATACAGGGAGTTGATATACTTAAAGAGGCCACCGCGAAGCAGTTAGGAACAGAAATTAACACGAGGAGAAATCCACCGAGATTACAGGGAGTCAAAGGAGCGCCACTCCGTATCCTGGGTATGGTCAAAGTAGATATCAGAGTGGGAGATGAAAAAGTTCATCAACAGTGGTGTCCAGTCGTCCCGAACGCCTGCTTGACTACTGAAATGTTGTTGGGATGTGATGTCCTTGGACAATCTCCGTTGATCTGGAATGGTGCGCAGCGAGCGCTGATGTGGGGAGGAGCCCCGTACGTTGTAAACTATGTTCCGCGGCGGAAAGGAAAAGTTGAGCGAGTCCAGGCCACACCTATCAGAGCTGTCAGGAACCCTCAACAGTTGAAACAGATTAATCTCGTAATAGTAGAGAGACTCACCCCATATCAAACCAAATTCATAGCCGTGCCAGTCAGTGAGGAGCCTAAAACCACTTTACTGTTCTACCCACAAGCACGTTTCAGTCATAATAGTCACCCTTACATATTACAAGTGAATTCAGAGGGCTTAGTCTATTTACCCCTCAATAATAGAGCCAAACAAGATAAACTGTTTCGGATAGGTACCATTCTAGGCTCATATGAAATTATTGACGACTCTCCTGTAAGTACAGTCAGCTCAGTTACCAAAATTCATAATGACCTGATCCCTACTGGTGATCGAACTGACGAAAGCGAACTCGTGTTCAACGACTCCGAAAGCTAATTGACGAACAGACATGGCCTCACTTAGCTTCAGCTCAACAAGAAGAATTAGCTAACGTAATTCTGCAACACGATCCCCTCTTCATTTTGGAAAAAGGAGAACTAGGAACCATCAGCGGTTCCCCCGTTCACATTAAAGTAGCAGATCCACACCCCAGCCGTGGACCGATCTATCGATATCCTGAACAAGCTAAACAGGTGATTGCTGAAATGTTGCAAGACATGGAAGAGAGAGAAATTATTGAAAGATCAACAGCTGCCTGGTTATCTCCTATTGTATTAGTTAACAAGCCAGATGGCAGCAAGCGCAAATGTTTAGAATATCGCCACGTGAATCAACATCTAGCCACGGATATCTATCCACTGCCCAGACTGGAAGAATTAGTCGAGCAGGCCGCTGGTCATAATTACTATGTGACTCTTGATATGCGTGAGGCATATTTTCAAATAATGTTGGACGAGGAGAGCCGTGATTTAACCACATTCAGTGATGGAGTCACACTTTACAGATTTAGGCGCTTACCATTTGGACTAAAATGTTCGCCAGCCATATTTTCCCGACGAATGCAAGACATTCTTACTCCATTCTTGAAGCAAGGCTGGGTAAAGAATTATTTGGACGATTTGATAATTTGGGCTGATGACTTCCCCATGTTGTTGAGTCGCTTACAGCAACTATTCACCTTACACAGAATGGGGCCAAGCTAAATTTAAGCAAATGTACTTTTGGGTTAAAAGAAGTAACCTTTCTTGGCCATAAAATCTCAGCGGCAGGGAGTACGCCGGACCCAAAAAACATAGAGGCTATCAACAAAATGAAAAGACCCACAAAAGTAAAAGAAGTTCGGAGATTCCTCGGGATATGCGGGTTCAACCGAAAACACGTACTTTCGTTCGCAAAAATAGCAGCTCCCCTTACTAACTTAACAAGATTCAGAGTAGCGTTCGAATGGTCAGTTGAGTGCCAATCCGCGTTTGATCAATTGAAGTCGAGCTTAGTGAATGTGCCAGTATTGGTAAGAGCCAACGTGACTCGACCATTCATTGTAACCACCGACGTGAGCAACACCCATATTGGTGGCGTATTGAGCCAGATACAACCAGACAACTCCAACTTGCCTATTGGTTACTTTTCCAAAAAGCTCAATCCTTGCGAGAGAAAATATTCCGCAACTGACAAAGAAGCATTGGCAGTCGTTCTCACATGCCACAACTTCCACCATTACTTGCGGGGTTCCCACTTTACTATCTTGACAGACCATCAACCGCTTACCAGCATTTTTAAGCGAAAAACCAAATCCCCACGTATGAACCGATGGATTCTCGAGATGCGTGAGTACGACTACAATGTGCAATATGTTAAGGGTAAATATAATGTAGTCTCCGATCAGCTTTCTAGACCTGTCAGAGTGATATTCCACCATTCAGAAACCAACTGGCTTGGATTTAG
>NW_027643323.1:0-50517 GCF_032717465.1 Coenobita brevimanus | reverse complement strand
TGTGTGTGAGTCTGTGTGTGTGTGTGAGTCTGTGTGTGTGTGTGTGTGTGTGTGTGTGTGTGTGTGTGTGTTCTACCTAATTGTTCTAACTAATTGTATCTTTTTACAGGAATGAGTCAAACTCGTACTGTCCCGTGTCTTGGTAAACCATATTTATCGTACATATCCTTAAATTTGTGAAATGTTTTGGCACACACTATTTCATTCTGCAGTGCATTCCATTGATCAATTGCCCTGTTTGGGAAACTGAATTTCCTTACGCCTTTATCACCTATCTTTCTTATGCAGTTTTTTTTTGCAGTGTCCTTTCGTTGATGCTTCCTTATATGTTATGCAATCATTTATGTCTATTTTCTCCTTCCCTGATATTCATTTATATAGCATTATCATGTCACCTCTTTTCCTTTTCTCTCCTGTAGTGTTGGTAGATTCAGTTTATTTAGTCTTTCTTCAGCTTGGTATCCATCTTGTAGCAGCCCTTTGAACTTTTTCAATCTTGTCTATGTGTTTTTTGAGATGAGGACTCCAGACTACTGATGCATACTCCAGTGGTTGAGTCTAATGAATGATGTTTATTATCCTTCTTTAGCATATCTTCATTTATGTATGTGGAATGCTATTCTCATATTTGCAAGCTTGAGTGTATATATGTTCCGTACCTTCTCGCTGATGTGGTCAGCCGGAGATAGTCTGTTATTGATAATCACACCTAGGTCCTTCTCTCTCTCTGATGTGTGTAGGGTTTTATTTCCTAACGTATAATCTCAATCAGGTCTTTTTCCACTTTTACCAAACTTGATTAAATGACACTTGTCCACATTGAATTCCATTTGCCATGTATTACTCCATTCATGAAGTTTATTTAATTCTTTTTGTAGCTCTTTACAAGAGTCTGTGTTAGTAATTCTCCTTTTGTATTTTTGCATCGTCTGCAAACATATTCAGATAGCTTTCATTTCCAGTGTTACTGTTTATATCATTTATATACAGTAAAAACATGATTGGTGCCAGCACTGAACCCTGTGGTACTCCACTAGTCACTTCTTTCCATGATGAGTAGTTTCCCCTTAGTACTGTCCTCATTTCTCTTTTTATGAGAAAATCTTGCATCCAACAAAACAGTTTGCCTCGAATTCCTTCTTGATGGTACAGTTTCCATAAACGTCTTTGGTGTGGTACTGCGTCAAATGCTTTCTTGAAATCTAAATAGATAGTCCACCCATCCTTCTCTTTCCTGTATTGTGTCTGTTACTCTGTCATAGTAGCTCAACAGATTAGTAACACATGATTTTCCTTTTCTGAAACCAAACTGTCTTTCTGTTATCATGCTGTGTTCTTCTAGATGATTTACCCAAGCTTTTCTTATAAGCTTTTCTAATACCTTGCTTACAACACTGGTCAGTGATACTGGTCGGTAGTTGAGTGGATTTTGTCTATTCCCTTTCTTGAATAAGGGGACAATATTTGCTTTCTTCCAAATATCAGGTAGTTTACCTTGACTCAAGGATTTCTTGAAAATTAAAAATAATGGTTTACTTAACTCCTTTGCACATTCTCGTAGTACCCAACATGAAATTTCATCAGGACCACTTGCTTTTCCTCTGTCTAATTTACTTAACTCCTCCTGTATTACTTTTTCTGCTATTTGTATATCTGGTAGTATGTGTGGACATGCATGTTCCACATAGTCCCTCTCAAAATTTTTTCTTCTGTAAAAACTAATTGGAAATTCTTATATATCGCTTCACAAATATCTTTCTCTTGTGTAAAGGTGATTCACTCGTCCATAATGGATTGTATTATATCTTTTACTTTGGTTTTGCTTCTGATGTAGCTGTAAAATGCCCTTTCACTATTGTGTCTTCTGTATCTATTCCACAACAAATCTCTTCTTTCTTTTGATTTTTTACATTCTGTATTGAACCATTTCTGTATTTTCTTATCTGCTTCTTTGTGCTGTGGGATGTACTTCTGGATTCCTATTTCATAAAATTCACAGCATTTTTTATATACAGCATTTAAATCTTGTCCTCTAAGCTCATTTTCCCATCAACTTCTAAGAAATACTTCTTTAGATCTTGATAATTTCCCTTTTTATAGTTTAGGCTCTTTTTGTAACTTTCATTGCTGTTAACTATGTCATATGCTATCCTGAAGTTGTAATTTAATACTGCATGATCGCTTTTGCCGAGTGGAGGGTGATATATTAAACTGTCAATATCATTTTCTTGCCAAGTAAATATTAGATCTAGCATTGAAGGTACATCGAGTCCTCTTTTTCTGGTGATTTCCCTCATATGTTGCGTTAGGAAAATCTCTTGCACGAGATCCAGGAGCTTTTGGTCCCAACCGCTTTCTTGGCTAATTATATCTAGAGTATTCCAATTTATATTTGTATTAAAATCTCCAGTTAGTATAATTCTTTCCGATTTCTCTTCCATTTTATGTAGTAATGATCCTAAACTCTGAATTGTACTCTCTGCCAGGTCCTCATATTCGTCTCTTTCCCATGTGTTTGATCTGGGTGGCATGTACAAATTGGCTACAATTACTTTCCCTTCAGATGTGTTGATCTCTACTGCAATCAGTTCTACTTGTGATGGTATATCTAGTTTTATTTCATTGACTTTTAGATTTTTCTTAGTTAATATTATAATTCCTCCTCCTTTTTTTAAGTTTCTGTCTCTTCTCCATATATTGTATTTCTCTAAGTTTAGTATGTCATTGGCTATCCTTGGTGTTAATTTTTGTTTCAGTTAGGCATATTATATGTGGTTCATTTTCTCTGACATAATCATTCATCTCTAGTAATTTAGATACCATTCCATCCACATTTGAGTACATCAACTTTATCATCTTGTTTATATACTTGTCATGACATGGTTCTGCTACTTTCCTCCTTTTTACTCTCTCCTGTTTGTATACCACTCTCATACCTGCAATCCTATTACTTTGTAAAAAAATGTGTTCTTCTCCTCTTCTGCTCTTCCCTCATTTTTTGTCATTGCTTCCTCCTCTTCTCTTTCAGTAATTCCAGTCCCTCTTGTGTTAGGCATCTTTTTATCCATACATTTTTGAACTCCTCTTTTTCCATAAGATTCTTTGCATTTTATAGTATCTCCTCCACAGTGTTTACACTCTGGAAAGTTACCTTTAGAGGTCTTGTCTTGCTTTTCTCGTATTTCCTTAACCTTTTGTTTTCCTCTATATCTTTACTACAGATTTCCTCTGATACTTCTTTCAGTAAGCTCATTACATTTGCCATCTCCTTTTTGTCTCTTGTGATCTTGTTTTTTACTTCTTCCTCTTCTATACCAGTGATTACTATAGATTTGTTGATATCTACTGAATCTCTGACTAACTTTTGGGTTGTTTTGGATTATTCTTTTCACTTCCTTTTTAATGTTTTTTTTCCTCTACCCTTGTTTTTAAGTCTTTCTTTACTTTCACCATTTCAGCATACGTGGTTTCCACATCATTTTTGTAGCTTTGCACAGCTTCATTCACCTGTGTTATATTCTCCTCAATATCACTGCTCTGGTCTATCAGACTGCTTACTTGCCTAATTGTCTCTGTATCATTTTTTAACTTTTCCATAATACTCTCGTGATTGACTATTGTACTTGCCATTTCACTCATTTTCTTCCTAAGTGTACTCAATTCCACTGTTAGTTCACTGATGGTTGTGTCTTTCTTGTTGACCTCCCTTCCTAGTTTTTCTATTTCTTCCTTTTGCAAGTGCATCTGCTTCTTTATTTCATCAATTTCATTCTTGAAAGCCATCTCCAGTTTGTGTACACGTTCAACCAGTGTATTGTTAGTCTCCATTTCAACCAGTTCTTGGTAGAAATCATCATCTTGCTTTCTACCTTTATCCCTTTTCTTTTCCAAATTTGCTTTACTAAAGTATGTATCCATTTTGCAATACTAAAAGCACAGAGTACTTACATTCCCCGGGGCAGTTGTAGTCTAAACAAACCTCAGCTGACTGAGCGCATTCTTTCACCTCTCGGTTCTCTTTTCTGTTTGAACAAGTCTTGTTTAATTTTCTTATTATTTTTTTCTTTTAATAATGAAAAATCATTCAGTCTAACCTGATACAGAGCTTGACTCATATAAAGATACTAATTTAGGTAATGCCACTGGCCGTGCTGGCTCGATATGGAGAGCTGTCAGCGCACGTCTGTTCTCCTTGACTCCGTGTGTGTGTGTGTGTATGTGTGTGTGTGTAACTCCAAAGATGAACCAGAGGCCAGATACTTCCCACTCACACTTAATTCCTGCGTTCGAAGGATGTGAGTCTTTTTACTAAATTTGACCTTGTACTTCACTTCTGCGTGTGGACTGGACGAGAGGGAACATACCTAACAATACGCTGGCGGAATTGCGCAGGTAAACACTATACGCTCATGCAATGTTTAGCCTGGGGGTTTGGTGGGCAGGTTGATGTATTGGTGAGTACAGCGCGTTGACAAGATGGATGAATGGATGGGGATGGACAGAGAGTATGTGGTTGAATGTCAAAGAAGAGGTACTGGTGGATTGTGGTGTGAGTGTTGGCATGATGGGTAATTGGGTGGGGATGGACAGACAGGGTGGGTAGTGAGAATAGCCACACAAGGTGAATTTTTGGGTGATGGTACCATAATCAAGGGTACAGTACTCTTCATACCACACCTAAGAGATACGAGATAATTTTGGTTGCCTATCCACATACCGGCCTGTATTCCTGTCAGTCAGTTTGAATATTGTCAGACGTTATGCCCAGGCTTTACAAGGGTTAATTTCACAGGTAAGTAGGCTTTACAAGGGTTAATTTCACAGGTAAGTAGGCTTTACTAGGGTTAATTTCACAGGTAGATAATACAGTCAGCGTATTTCATCAGTTATTATTACATCCATCTCACCGAGCGATTTCGCTTTACTCTTCAGTTTTTAAAATAAACTGGGTAAACTAGACAATACTCCGACATGTTTAATTTTTCATATAATCAGGTAAATACAGCCGGAAAACTGGATTACAATATTTTGAAATTAGGTGTGAACGGATCTTGAATTTGGCTCTGTTATCTTGTTCTTGTTTTTTCATGGAGAGACAATTTGCGAGCTCCTGGTCTTTGGTTCCTTCTTCCTTGCATTAAAAAAAAAATACTGACATTTTTTGATGGCTAAGTAGCATTCTGTTATCGTTTACATCGGAATTAAGACTGCATCTGCGTCGATCCATATCAGTGCCATAACACTACTGCAATAACTCTGTTAGAGCGAGAATGTTATATAATTCATTGAACCACCATTCACATAGCTTCTTAATTTAACAAGTGATAGCAGAAAATACAACAGCACAAGGACTTTTTCTAAAATTCATTGCTTCGATAAAAGCATGGGGAAGAAAATAGTGAAAAAAGCGCTAGAGTTTTTCACCTGCGAAGCAAATACTTCTTTAACGTTGTCACCTGCAGGATGCATTTATGTAAATTGCCTCTCCCTCTCTCTCTCTCTCTCTCTCTCTCTCTCTCTCTCTCTCAGAGTCATGTGGCCCTGTCCTGCGTCACTCACATACCACTCTCCCTCATATTATATGATGCCGGGCTTTTAACACACACACACACACACACACACACACACACACACACACACACACACACACACACTTCACGCCGCGAAGGTGTCTCACTGTTAAAGTTATACTCGCTAAATCTCCTTGGTTTTCTTGAAAAAAAAAAAAAATTAAAACTATTCATAAGATACTAAGGAAATAAAAGCAGAGAGTGAGGTACAAGGATAAAACTAGAAAGCACTCAAAGAGCGCATAGCTCCGCCAATGACAGTCATTAAAAAGGATCCGGATCCGTGAAGATACTGGGGACGGATCCGGATCCCCCCCTCCCCAATTTAGTAAATTGTTTCTTGTCCCATGCCCCACTCTTCCACAAAATTTCATTGAAATTCATTGCGAACTTTTGAGAGATATCGTCTGGACAAACAAACAGAGAGACAAACATAGGTGAATACACAACCTCCTCTGACTTCGGTGGCAGAGGTAATGAAGTACATGAGACGAAGACTTGAGTGGCGGGAGAGAAGAGCTGGGATAAAGAAACTTGGAAGAACTGTGGTTGAGAGAGAGAGAGAGAGAGAGAGAGAGAGAGAGAGAGTTCTGATTATGTCAGCTAGGCATGCGGAAAGACAGCGTATCTCTCACAGGGAATGACGACACAGGGAAAAGCAATATCCTCTCGGGGGTTGGGGAATGAGGAGAGTGTGAATGATTAATGGGGTGTGGGGAGAATGTAATCTGGTTATGAGCTGGGGAGAAATATCACAATGACGACATGTTGGGATGAACACGACCAGTCAAGACATGATCTGGTGATGAAGGAAGGAAAAATGATGACGATGTTAGGCAAGGGACGGTGATTGAGGAAAATATGGAATGATTATCTCCTTCTACCTATATCAGGCATACTTGTCAACTGATACATTATGGTAAAATATGCTATTGATGTGTACCTTATTTTATGTTCCTATTGTTATCGTCTGTCTGGCCACTTTTGAGAATGTTAAATGTTTCTTAAGGAAGAACATAATATGTTCATATTATGAACCTTAGAACTTACATGACATTGATAATTACAAGCTGAACAATGAATGGGAGAAAAACACCAGAAATGAGCCTAAGTTCTTTATGTTTCTATCGACTGGAGCTACGCATGACCCATACTCTGTGAGTCCGAAACACAAGATAAATATATTTTTCGTGTTTTCTCTCCACGTACGTTATTAGTAAAATGCGTGAAAAAAAAAAAAAGTGCCATAAAAAGGGTTTGCCACTAGTAGGCAGATTTATCTGCAGTTATGACAGTTGTGTTGAGTCAGAGTGATGGTGACGTTAGTTATGAAGAGACAGCCAAATTAAGTCAGGCAACGTCACCCCACAGTGGATTAAAAAGAAAGAAATGAAAGGAGAGAGAGAGAGAGAGAGAGAGAGAGAGAGAGGAACCAAGCTCAGTGTGCCGAACCTGGCTGGATAGTGTTAATAAACCAGCCACCCGACGCTGATTGCTGGACTGGAGTATAGTGGAGGCCTGGGTCCAGCTTTAACCTGGACATCGGAGGTATTGTTCTCTCTGTCTGTCAGTCTGTCTGTCTGTCTGTCTGTCTGTCTGTCTGTCTCTCTCTCTCTCTCTCTCTCCCACACACACACACACACACACACACACACACACACACACACACACAGTTTGCACTCCTCTCTCAGCGCCCTCCCTTCTTCATTCCAGTCTTGCTTCACCCTTTTCACTTTCCCCCTCTCAATCATGTTCCTCTTCTCTGTAAATTTATAAAGCTGAATTATTAGCTGTACATCAGACATATTCTACGATTTTGTGTTCCGATATGACCTGATAGTAATCGTTATTAAGATGTTCTGAGTGACTCCATACGAGGGGACAGCTTATTAAATAACATGCCAGTATTGTACACTCTATCAACATAATATTCCTTTGCTCTTTTTAGTTAAACCACATATAAACTGATTTGAGTGTGTAAATAAATGTAAAACCCAACATTTTCTAAACATATGCAATGACAATTACTTGTTTTTCTCCCAGTTGGCGTTTCTGTGCCCCAGTTAAAAAGCTTCCTTGTTCCATGTCAGTTACATGATGATGTCTGTGTGTTACAACTGTTAATGGGGACTAAGGCAGGTATAAGCTGCATTCTTCCAACTCTTCTCACCACCACACTGGCAGCACCAATGCCATGTATAAGAAATAGGTCGTGAGGTATGTTAAGCCACAAAAGCAAGTACATTCAAACAGCCAGATCTCAGTGTCCAGATAATGGGTTGTTCGGAAACTGGAAATCCAGATAATTGGGGGATTACTATGATGCTTCTCTATCCCTCTGTTTTTCTTTAACTTACGTGATGCGAATACTCCACTACTGCTGATAATAGGGTGAAGGGATGAGGTATGCAGTATAATGGCATGTTATTGTAATTGGCTGAGGTGGAATGATGGTGGTGTGGTATGGTAATGGAGAGGTGTGGTATGATGGTGGTGGTGCAATATGCTAGTGATGGGGTGTGATATGATGGTAGAGGGTTGTGTAGTGGTGATGGTGTGGTATGATGGTTTAGAAGTATGGTATGAAAGTGGAGCAATGTTGTATGGTGGTTGAGGAATGTGAAAGGATGGTGTGGTATGGTGGTGATTTGATGTGGTAATGGAGAGGTGTGGTATGACTGTGGTATGGTATGTTGGTGGAAGGTTGTGGTGTGGTGGTAGAGGGATGTGTGGTCATGATATGATGTGGTGGTAGATTGTGATTTTTATAAATAAGTATTGCGTATCTGCTCCATTTCGGGGAACAAACACTTACATCGGGGATAAAAGAGGTTGCATTGTAAGGAATGTATTTGTTTATTTGAAGTTTCAGACCACTCTTTGAAACTGGATTATTTTAGTTTTAGAGGGAGAAGTTGGCTCACAACCCCTCTGTAGTTTCCATATCTTGCCACCCATCACCAGTCACCTTGGGGCTGTTAGAGAGGCAAAGTGTGAGTGTCTGTTGTTGTGAGATTAATAATATTGCATTATCGGTTTACCGAAAGATCATGAAATAAGAAAAGCATGAGAAATGAGCACCTTATATCAATTTAAAGCAAGTTTGCAAGCCTTAAAAAAATGTTGCTGGAGGAGACAGCATGATGCAGTACGTGCCTTTACATGGTTTGCTGAACTAGTGACACTTGAAAGGCATTAAGATAATGATTACACAATAACTGTAGTGATCATAGAAGAAACTTAGTGCATATTGCTTGAGTTAGCCGCTTCAAGCAAATTAATGGGCAGTGTTTAACATTCTGTAAGCGCCAGAAAACGACAGTACATGGTAATTAAGTGCATTTGCTTATTCAATATTAATGTATTCTACTATTTTGTAAAGCGTAAAATGTTTATAAAAAGACGAAAATAAAATCTCTGTTGGTATGATAGTTGAGCTGCACAGTAGCTGCACAGGTCTTAGTATTATATAGCTAAACCAAGTGACAGTAAGCCGATAAATAATAATTGGATATACTAATGCCCTTATATTCGTCGGTCATCTTCCAAACGAGCCTTGCAATTAAGTATGTATGCATAAGGAACTCTACTACTGAGAACCAAATAATGTTACAGGCCAGTAGTCTGAGGAACATCTTCGAAAGCTTTACCAACCCAGTTAGCCATCTTCCTAACACTAGATCTGGAAGACATATCCCTGAAATAGATGCCCAACACAAGCTTTGAAATTATAGAGAAAAGTAGGAACAGGAAGACCAAGCAGAAAATTAAGTGGTGACAGACAGCTAGAGAGGAAGGCATCTATGAAAGAAGTAAACTGTCACTGAGATTAGAAAAAAAATAGTTTACCTGGGACCACACGGATGTTACCAAAAGACAGGTCCAGGAATGATGTAAGTTATGAAGAGGAGAGATTCAATTAGCTGAAGAGGTAAGTTGCTGATGATTCCACAGAGTCAATAAAGAGCCACTACACACTTTACAATCTCTTCAGAATCATTTACGAAGCTGCCGCCAGAAGTGCTTGATTGATAATTAAGGACATGTGTTGTCTTGAAGTTTTTCTTTGAAGATATGTAGTGTATAAGTAACCAGGTCGACTAAGATACGTCCATCCTGCTCAACGACCATCTTCTATCTGCCCAGAGAGAGGAATGTGAGAGCAGGAAATAATTTAGTGGATCTAAAGGGTCACTCTACAGTATGTCTGAACACATGTTGGAGGTTTAGTGACATGAATACTCAGACTAATAAGTAAGTGACGTTATCTATGAACATTAAGTTAAGTGGCATTTTGATATGTATTATTAGATTGTACTGTACTGCTGCCAATATACACTGATCTCAAGAAGTACAGAAATTGATAGGAAATATGGACGAACACTACATCACATTGCCCTGTATTTCAACAAACTTCCTTTATCAAATCTACTGACAATATAATAAATAACATTATGCTGATGATACAGTATTGTTGAGTGAAGATGAATGGGAGTTGCAAGGTTTGGTGAACGAATTTGGGACAGTGTGTAGGAGGAGGAAGCTGAAAGTTAATGTAAACAAAAGTAAAGTTATGGTGTTTGAGAGGAGTGAAGTCACAGAGTGTGCAGTGAGGTTGGATGGTGAGGATATGGAGAATGTGAGTGCATTCAAGTACTTGGGTAGTGTGATGAGTAAGGATGGAACTTTGGGGGATGAAGTACGTGAAAGGGTACAGCAGGGAAGAAAGGTTGTTGGTACACTGAAAGCCGTGATGAAAAATAGGGAGGTGAGTATGGAAGTTAAGAAGTCACTGCATGATGGTATTGTGATCCCTACCCTGACGTATGGAAGCGAGGCGTGGACCTTGCAAGAGGGGAACAAGTCAAGAGTGAGAGCAGTGGAAATGAGTTACTTGAGAGCAGCATGTGGAGTGACGTGGAGGGACAGGTTGACGAATGAAGAAGTGAAGGAACGTTGTGGGGTAGATGTGGATGTGGTTGAAAAGATTAGGAGAAATACACTGAGGTGGTTTGGACATGTGGAGAGAATGGAGAATGAAAGACTGACTAAGAGGGTGTATGTAGGTGAGGTGGAGGGAGGGAGAGGGAGGGGTAGACCGAGGATGAGGTGGAGGGATGGAGTTGAGAGGTATATGAGGGAGGGGGGGTGAGTTGGGGGGAGGGTAGTCAATTGGTGGGTGACAGAGTGACTTGGAGGCGTTTTGTCTGCGGCCACCCTTTGCGGGATTAGGGCGTCGGGCTATAGATAGATAGATAGATAGATTTAAAATATCGGCCATGAAAACAATCAAGTGCCTTTAAAGTGTGCCCTATAAAATTTCCTAGGAAAACTCTCTCTCTCTCTCTCTCTCTCTCTCTCTCTCTCTCTCTCTCTCGCAAAGCAATAATCGCACTTTGCATTCTACGTCTACTTAACAGACAGCAATCAGAGAAATTTCATAAGCTGACAGTTCTCGGTACAAAACATCACTTTGTCAAATTAAATTAATTAAAATGATGACGCTGATGACGAAAATAACTATTTTTCGCAGTATTAAAGTCAGAGGTGATCCAAAGGTTTCATAACGCCCCCTCCATAAGCCCTGACGGGATCCTTATCTCTCCCTCTTTATCCTTCATAATCTCAATATCTCAATGGCTCTCTCCTCTCCCCTCCCTCGCATCCCACACCCTGCCCTCATCACAGTCTTTCAGTTTTAGAGTTAGTGGACGTAGTACGAGGGTTGTAATGTTGTGATCGGTATGTGAGTGTGTGTGTGTGTGTGTGTGTGTGTGTGTGTGTGTGTGTGTGTGTGTGTGTTTGATGAAGAAAATTACTACATCAGTTTCTATCTAATTTAGAGAATAATAAAAGAATGACTGAACCGGAGAGAGTCGGACAAAGAGATAAGTTATTGTTTTGTTTTTTTAACAAAAAGTCAAAGATCACAGGTCACATGACAGACAAACTTCAGCAATTGTACCTGATTTAAATATACATGGTGGAAGGGTTCATGGTAGAGCAAAGGTAAAGAGATTTGACTTTAAGAACAATTAATCCAAGCTCAATATCACAGGATAAGATCAAATATTGGTTCCTTCACTACAAATAAGGAACAATTAATCTAAGCTCAAGATCACAGGATAAGATCAACTCTTGGTTCCTTCACTATAAAAAAAAATATGGTTCGACTTGGACCAGATTTGAAGGAAGGCCAGCACAGGATGGGGAGGTTCGATCTTGGGAACATTAGGTCATAGGTTGAGGTCACATGTCAAGGTCAGCTTTAACAGTTTTGTTCCAGTTAGGACCAGTTTGGTGCAAGGGTTGAAAATCAGAAAGGAAAGAAGTAAATCAATTTTGAGGACAACTAGTCGAAAATGAAGGTCACAGGGCAAAGTCAAATGTTGGATCTTGAAACAACTGCAAGACGCAGGTGTTGCAGTCTGGGTGCACATTTGCCTTTTTTTTTTTTTTTTCCTCTTTAATGATTATATTATCCATGAATGTGGTACAGAGGATATAGCAGTGTATTGTACTTCCCCATGATGACGCTTCTCAAATATCAGACATTGCCGAAAGAAGTTGATAGGCTTTATTAATTAATTAATTTATTTATTTATTTTAGGTTGTATCTTGCTTGTGAGGAGCAGCAGCGTCATAGTATCACTCCAGCCAGTAACACCACACCATCTCTCAGTGGGCTATGGCCACTATACCACAAACTTGACGTCCTAATGGTGTTTGTATTACAATTTTTTGGTGATGGGAACAAACACACCACCTTCCGTTCCCTAAGTAATACACAGAGTCAGGTGTGGGAAAAAAAAATTTAGTACCGTACTTTATTTTCATTATTTTCATGCAACGACCGAGGCCAAATTATAAACACACAGCCCTCTAGTGAGAGGTAATGGGGAGAGAGGCAGTGAAGTGTGTGTAGCCTCTCATTCCAACTCGTTAAACGTGCTGTATCTCTCTCTCTCTCTCTCTCTCTCTCTCTCTCTCAAATTCCTACGCTCCTCTGCCTCTTCTGTTATTGTTCTTTTTCTTCTTTTTTCAGCTGACACCTTTTTTTTTGCCTTTGGGTCTTGAAAGAGAGAGGTGAAAAGTTTAGTAAGAGAGAGTAAGAAGAGAGTGGATGAGGAATTTGGAAGGAATTTGAATGTAAAGTGGAGAGACTGTAAGAAAATGTTCTGGAAAGAGGTGAAAAGAGCAAGACAGGATGGAAGTGAAGTTAGCAGGGGAGTGAAAGATAAAAATGGTAGATTACTAGTGGAGAAGGGAGAAAAAGTGAGCAGATGGAGAGAACACTTTAAGGAATTGTTGAACATAGAGGATGGAAGTAATGCGAGTATAAGTGGCTGGGGAATGGCTGGGAGAAGGAGGGAGGTGAGAAGACAGGAAGAAATCAGTAGGATAGTAGTTGTGGAAGTAATGAAGAAAGTTAAATCGGGGAAAGCCCCAGGAATTGATGGAATGTGTGGTGAAATGCTGAAGCATGGGGGAGAGATAGTAGTAGAATGGATTTGGAAGATGTGCAGATTGGCTTGGGAGGAAGGTAGAGTCCCGGAGGATTGGAAGTCAGGTATAATCATTCCCTTGTACAAAGGAAAAGGGGAAAAAGAAGTGTGTGGTAATCATAGGGGCATTTGTCTTCTACTTAGTATAATAGGAAAAGTGTATGGTAGGATACTTATTGACAGAGTTAGAGAAAGAACAGAGAAATTAGTTGGAGAAGAACAGGGAGGCTTTAGAAAGGGAAGAGGTTGTGTAGATCAGATATTCATTCTTGGATCTTTAGTGGAAAAGTTTCTAGAGAAGGGAAAGAAGTTGTATGCGGCTTTCATGGATTTGGAGAAAGCATATGACAGGGTGGATAGACAAGGATTGTGGAAAGTGTTAAGAATATATGGAGTAGATGGGAAGTTGTTGAATGCTGTGAAGAGTATGTACGATGGTGCGAAAGCTGTAGTGCGTGTGGATGGTGAACTAAGTGAATTTTTCTCTTTGAAAGTTGGGTTGAAACAGGGATGTGTCATGTCTCCATGGTTGTTCAATCTGTATATGGATGGGATAATAAAAGAGGTACAAGGTATGGTAGTGGATGTTGGAGTGGGCCTGGTGAGAGAGGATAGTGTTTGGAAACTCCCTGTACTGTTGTTTGCAGATGATACTGTGTTGTTGAGTGAAGACGAAGGGGAGCTGCAAGGCTTGGTGGATGAGTTTGGGAGAGTGTGTAAGAAACGGAATCTACAGTAAAGGTGAATGTAGGGAAGAGTAAAGTGATGATCTTTGAGAGAGGTGAAGTCAGTGAATGTACAATGAGGTTGGATGGTGAGGAATTGGAAAATGTGAGTACGTTTAAGTACTTGGGTAGTGTGATGAGTAAGGATGTAAGGTTTGGAGGGTGAAGTGCTAGAAAGGGTACAGCAGGGAAGAAAGGTTGCTGGTTCTTTGAAAGCA
This sequence comes from Coenobita brevimanus, assembly GCF_032717465.1. Taxonomy (NCBI): domain Eukaryota; kingdom Metazoa; phylum Arthropoda; class Malacostraca; order Decapoda; family Coenobitidae; genus Coenobita; species Coenobita brevimanus. The sequence goes on along the minus strand of NW_027643323.1, from coordinate 36,499 downwards.
GTGATAAGAAACAGGGAAGTGAGCATGGAAGTGAAAAAGTTACTACATGACAGTATTGTGATACCAACTCTAACGCATGGAAGTGAAGTTTGGACGTTGTTGGAAGGACACAAGTCAAGAGTGAGAGCAGTGGAAATGAGTTATTTAAGAGGAGCCTGTGGAGTCACATGGAGAGACAGGCTGACGAATGAGGATATGAAGGAGCGTTGTGGTGTGGATGTGGATGTGATAGGAAGCGTTATGAGGAACACACTGAGGTGGTTTGGCCATGTGGAGAGGATGGAGAGTGAAAGACTGACGGAGAGAGTGTATGTGAGTGAGGTGGAGGGGGGAAGAGGGAGGGGGAGGCCGAGGATGAGATGGAGGATTGGTATGGAGAGGTATATGAGAGAGGGGTGTGTGTGTTGGGAGCAGGGAAGTGAAATGGCGGGGGACAGGGCGACTTGGAGGCGATTTGTTTGTGGCCACCCCAAACGGGATTGGGGCGTCTGGCAATAGATAGATAGATAGATAGTCTTGTGTCGCCACTTTTAGTCCCTTTGTTTCTCGGTTTAGGAGAGAGAGAGAGAGAGAGAGAGAGAGAGAGAGAGAGAGAGTACCATAGAACTCAACACGAATATAAATCAATAGAACAATATTAGTTTCAATAAACGCAATCCTCCTTAATTCCAAAGAGCCATTTATCTCTCCCTAAGAGGTATTTTCTCATATACAGGAAGCAAACTGGCAATTGTCTACATCACTTTGATTAATATTTATATTTTAGCTCGGCACATTGAAATATATTCCATTAAGCCAGTCAGCACCAGAAAGTGTTATACATTTCCTTCTTGCTTCCTTATTTTTTTTTTTCATCAGGATTATTGGTAGGTGAGGGATTATTTACGCATTATCTTACACACTTAATCTTTTCCTTTCCTCACCATTTAGTTTACATATATACAGTATTTCACACATCTTCGCATATTTACTCTCTTATTCAGCTGATTAGTTGTTCTCTGTATTAAACAACACCTTCAATATGTACTCCAGTCTGTACAGTAAACTTAAACGATGCCCACGGTCAATTAGTATATGAGAGAGAGAGAGAGAGAGAGAGAGAGAGAGAGAGTATTCAGTACCCTGTTTCACATCATAGTCTACTCTCTCTTGCCACTTATCCTCCTTTCGACACACTACTGTCCACTTCTAATGTACCATCACATTGCAGGAAGGATAATAATTACCATCTCTACAAGTGTGCCTCATTTCATCAGTAAATTACACACACACACACACACACACACACACACACACACACACACACACACACACCAAAGGCCCAATTAGTGCAAGCATAAACACAGCAAACAATTATAAATCAGTACAGTTTACACCAGGAGGTCGTGGAAGGAAGGTGACGAAAGGGGTTGCATCTCTCTCTCTCTCTCTCTCTCTCTCTCTCTCAGATTTCCAGATAAACGCTATATTCTGCTAACAAAACGCTGCAACACTCCCACCCCTAACATCTACTGTAGACAAATACATCACATAGACACTTGTATTTCACTTAATCATCAAATATACCCAACTCCACACCTTCAAACTGTTTACTGTACTTTCCCGATCCATTTTTACGCTTGATATTACACCCACGTCAAACCTACGGCAGAGTATATAAAAAAGACTGTCCCATACCACCTTCACTCTACAACACCTGTCTTTCCCGCCTTTACATCATTAGAGTGGCACCTCTCTCATCACACACACACACAACACACACACACACACACACACACACACACACACACACACACACACACACACACACACACACACACACACACACACACACACACACACACACAGGTTCCGTTATATTGGCCATTCCCTCTTGTCAGTAATGAATTAGCATCAGTTAGTCCACTGAATGAAGTGTGGGTGTTGACATAATCACAAAAGCATGATGGATTTCCCTACTGCTAATTATGGAGACTGGGAACGACTTATACAATCAATGTTTTATGGGGTGTCGAGGCTTATTAGTGGGTTAATGGCATGCTTTTAGAGTTTATTGATTGGGACACTGTTGTGGTGCTGAGAAGACTTATCGTACTGAATTTATAATAGGTCTTCCGCTAAAGGAAAGCATTGTCATTCTTTCTCAAAGGCGTGACTATAACGGGAAATGCAGTTACACACACACACACACACACACACACACACACACACACACACACACACACACACACACACACACACACACACACACACACACACACACACACACACACACACACACACACACACACACACACACACACACACACCAAAGGCCCAATTTGTGCAAGCATAAACACAGCAAACATTCACAAATCAGTACAGTTTACACTAGGAGGGTCATGGAAGGGAGGTGATGAAAGGGGATACATATCAGTCTCTCTCTCTCTCTCTCTCTCTCTCTCTCTCTCTCTCCACATTACCAGATAAACAGTATATTCTGCTAAAAACACTGCAACACTCCCACCCACACTCCTAACATCTGGACAAACACAACACATAGGCACTTATATTTTATTTAATCCTGAAGTACACCCAACTCCACAACTTCAAATTGTTTACTGTATTTTCACGATCAATATTTCTGTTTGATATCACACCCACGTCAAACATACGCCGCAGTAATAAAAAAAAAAAACTATACCATACCACCTTCACACCGCAACACCTGTCTTTTCCGCCGTTACATCATCAGAGTGGCACCTCTCTCATCACACACACACACACACACACACACACACACACAGGTTCCGATATTTTGGTCATTCCCTGTTGTCAGTAATGGATTAGCACCAATTAGTCCACTGAATTAAGCGTGGGTGTTGACATAATCACAAATGCATGATGGATTTCCCTTCCGCTGATTATGGAGACTGGGAACGACTTTTATGATCAACGTTTTATGATGTGTCGAGGCTTCTTAGTGGGGTAATTGCATGTTTTTAAAGTTTATTGATTGGGACATTGTTGTGGCAATGAAAATGAATAACGTACTGGATTTACTGTATACCATGTCTTCCGCTATATGGAAGCATTGTTGTTCTTTCTCAGAGGCGTGACTATAACGGGGAATGTAGTTACACACACACACACACACACACACACACACACACACACACACACACACACACACACACACACACACACACACACACACACACACACACACACACACACACACACACACACACACACACACACACACACACACACACACACACACACACACACACACACACACACACACACACACACACACACACACACACACACACACTCGAATACTATATATCACTCGCAGTCTTAAACAGCACAAAACTTCATTAGCACTGGCATCTGTGGACCTCACTAATGCACCTGGTCAGCCACAAAGTAATGAAGGCTTTGGACATGGGGCTGCGAAGGACCCTGGTATCGTAGTTCTCATCTAGGCGCCATCAAGTAGACTGTAGCACCAGTCGAGCACGGCAGTACTCCCGAGGTGGATGGAAACTTGATGACAGGGAGTGCTGGTGCTCCCGTTTTATCAGCCCTCAGGACTAGTTCCTGACCATCTCCCTTTGCTGAACTTTTTCAAGTGTCTCAGTTACACAGAGAGTAGGCTAGCATGCTTTCCAGCACAAATTTCTCTATCTACACCAAACTACATGCACAGTACACACTACACTTCCTTTTCCAAAATTCAAAAAAAAAAAAAAAAAAAAATCATGGCGTCTCATCACCCAGCCTCGGAGCCCCCAGGGGAGGGGATCATAAATGCCCCACCTTCCGTCCCTCTACCGGTGACGACTTGAGGTACTTGGAACCATTGTCTGACTCTCTTCTTCATTTCTGCAACATTCGTGGTCTTTCCTCTAACTTTCACTCTGTTGAGCACCACCTCTCCTCCTCTAAACCTCACCTTCTTTTTCTAACTGAGACTCAGCTGTCTGAGGCAACTGACAGCAAACCCTTTTCTGTATCCTCCTGCTTTCTCTATACTCATTTCAAAGCCAAAGGTCGATGTTGTGTATATGTATGCAATGACCTATCTTGTTCTCGTGTTCCAGAACTCGATTCTTCTGAATTCTCTACACTCTGGCTTCGGCTTTCCTGTCATTCTCTGACTAAATATATCTGTGCTGTTTACATATCCCCTAATTCTACTGACTATCAAAAATTCTTCGACTATCTTACTTCTACGATGGAACACATTCTACCCATTTCTCTTTTCTCTGAAATCTCCATTCTAGGATATTTCAATGTTCGCCATCACCTTTGGCTCTCCTCTCCTTTCACTGATCCACCTGGTGAACAAGCCTACATCTTTTCTATCCTTAATGACCTAGAGCAGCTTGTACAGCACCCTACCCGTATCCCAGACCGCCCTGAAGAGAGCTCCAACATACTTTACCTCTTCCTTACAACTAATCCTTCTGCTTACACTGTTAATCTTTTCTCTCCATTGGGCTCCTCCGATCACAACCTTATCACCTTAACCTGTTCTATCACTCCGGTACGGCCTGTGGACCCTCCAAGGAAACGTCGCCTGTGGCATTTTGGATCAGCTGATTGGGAGGCCCCCAGGCAGTACTTCTATGATTTTCCCTGGAATGATTATTGCTTCCATGGCCGGGAGCCATCTGAGTGTGCCTTGCGCATTACGGAAGTTATTCTCTCGGACATGGAAGCATACATTCCTTTCTCATATCCTTTGACTAACGCAAGAAAGCCTTAGTTTAATCACGCTTGTTCTAATGCTGCTCGCAACAAGGAGAGGGCCTACAAAAGGTACCGGAGCCAACCCATCTCTGAATCACATAATCTTTACGTTTCTGCCCGGAATCGTGCTAAGTCTGTTCTTCGCTCTGTTAAAAATAATTTCATCCGTACTAAATGCTCTCAATTCTCCAGCTCGAATTCTTCCCGCTCCTTCTGGCATCTTGCCAAAAACCTTTCTAACAACTTTACCTCATCATCCTTCCCTCCTCTATTCTACTTTGATGGTTCTGTAGCTATTTCTTCTACTGATAAAGCAGATCTCTTCGCACAGACTTTCTCCTCCAATTCCACCTTAGACGATTCCGGTGCTGTTCCTCCATCACTTCCCGCCTCTGACTTCCTCATGGCTGACATTAAAATTTCTTCAGCTGATGTATTTTCTGCCATCACTGGCCAAAGTACTACCAAGGCATATGGGCCTGATGGAGTCCCTCCTGTTGTTCTCAAGAACTGTGCTTCTGTGCTTACACCCTGCCTAGGCAAACTCTTTTGACTTTGTCAACTTGTACCTTTCCTTCTTGCTGGAAGTTTGCTCTCATTCAGCCAGTCCCAAAGAAGGGTGACCACTCCCAACCCTCCAACTATCGTCCAGTTGGTTTAACGTCCTGTATTTCAGAAGTTTTCGAGTCAGCTATCAATAGAAAAATTTTAAGGAATCTTTCCTATCACAACCTTCTTTCTGATCGTCAGTACAGGTTCCGTCAGGGACGCTCCGTTGGCGAACTTCTCACCTACCTTTCAGACTCCTGGTCATCCTCCTTTCGGGACTTTGGCGAAAGCTTTGCCATTGCACTTGACATCTCAAAGGCTTTCAATCGAGTCTGGCATAAATCTTTAATTTTCCAACTGCTCTCTTCCGGTTTCTATCCTTCTATCTGTGCCTTCATCGCTAGCTTCCTTTCTGGTCGTTCTATAGCCGCTGTTGTAGACGGCCATCGTTCTTCTCCTAGATCTATCAACAGTGGTGTTCCTCAGGGCTCTGTCCTATCACCAACTCTTTTCCTTTTATTCATCAATGACCTTCTAAGCTGTACATCTAACCCTATCCACTCATACTCTGATGACTCCACCCATCACCTTTCCATTTGGTTCCCGCAACACCCATCGCAGCAGTTACTTCAACAAACAAGGGATGAGGCTATGGCACACCTAATGTCTGACTTGGCTCGTATCTCTGACTGGAGTAAAAATAATCTGGTTGTTTTTAATGCATCTAAGACTCAGTTCTTACACCTATCAACCCGTCAAAGTCTTCCACAGGTATACCCACTAATGTTTAATAATATTCAGCTTAATCCTGCATCATCCTTGAACATGCTTGGGGTTTCATTTACTCGGAACTTATCTTGGAAAGATCATACTACATCTCTTGTAAAATCTGCTTCCAAGACAATGGGTGTGCTAAGCCGACTCCATTCTTTCTTTACCCCTGCACAATTGTTGACTCTATACAGGGTGTTTTATCCGACCCTGTGTGGAGTACAACTTTCATGTGTGGGGAGGCTCCCCACATACAGCTCTTCTCAATAGGGTGGAGTCAAAGGCATTTCGTCTCATTAACTCTCCTCCTCTTACTGACTCCCTTCAACCTCTGTCTCTTCGCCGCACTGTTGCATCTTTATCTCTTTTCTATCGATACTTTAATGGTCACTGCTCCTCTGAACTGTCTGCATGCATTCCTCCATCTCTACGACGGATGCGTAGCACCCGTCTAACAGCAAACTCTCATCCCTTGTGTCCAACTCTCTAATGCGAGAGTTAACCGTTACTCCCAGCCCTTCATTTATGCAACAGGTCAACTCTGGAACTGTCTCCCTCTGTCTGTATTTCCTGCTGCCTATGATCTCCAGTCTTTCAAACGCAGTGTGTCCAGGCATATCGAAATGAATGGATCTTGAATTTGGCTCTCTTTTGTATTTTGTTTTTCTCTTGGAGGGAACTCCTTTTGCGGGCTCATGGCCTTTGGTTCCTTTTTCCTTGCAAAAAAAAAAAAAAAAGTCAGATCTCGAGGTGCCACTTCTGCCTCCCCCTCCCTCTCCAGTGTGTCACAGGGCATCAAGACAGGCCCACTGTCTTTTCATGCTCATTAGTGACGCTCTGAGGGTTACAGATCATTGAAAGAAATACGTCTGTAATTTCACCTCTGATGTCACAGGTGACAACTCTCCCTTGATTTTAGTGCTCTTCATGGAGACCCTAATGGAGTGAACTGCCAATAATGATTTCACAGTCAACTACGCCAAGATAGTAGTAATGCACATCAACCAGGGAACGAACAGTACTCTACCTCCCAACATTACATTGGGTACTTGTGTCGTGGGAGTGTTCGACAACATCAAGCCGCCTTGACAGCACCGTAGACTACAATATCACATAGATGTGTCATGTTAACAATGTAAATATATCTGCATAATACCGCCTCTACCTCCTCCGACGCCATGCCTCGCTAGGCCTCCTGCCAAATGAACTGAAAAATATTTACACGTACAGCATTTTCATCCCACCAAAGTTCACTTACACATGTCCTGCCAGATAATCATCCGTCACAGCTATCTAGAGGCAGGTAAAGTAAAAAGTCTGTGGCTTGTAAAATTATCCCCAGACAGATATACACAATTTACCAAGAAGCCTTAGGCATAATCAACATTTCTACCTTGGAAGCTGCATTAAAACAAATAAATAAATAAAAATCGGCCTGAAATTACTCATACTCGTAGACCCTCATATTTGTCCTCTGCTCCTTTAAATGCCCTTCTCTATTCATGCACAACAGGCACCACAACACTGCAACATCCATAGAAACTCGGCCAGACAAATGAAGCAGTCATTTTCCGTTGTTGTTGTTGTGGTGGTGGTGGTGGTGGTGGTGGTGGTGGCTGCAACCGTAGAAAACCGACCACAATAAGTGGTCAGTTCCAGACGGTTTTGTCGAAGTCATGTTGAAGGACTGTCCGTTTTGTGTTAGTGTGGTTCGTGAAATGAGCAAGTACTGTGTGGTGTGGAAGGTTGCTTGACAGTGTGGATGTATGGAATTGATTTTTAGTTGTATTTTGTGTTGATTTTGTGGCAAGGAAAGATGGTGACCGCATCGCGGTCTCGTTAAGTTACTTGTGTTTCCTGAGTAGGGTAGTTTCTGAGGAGTGTATGTCTGGTGGCGGTTCATGAGGAATATTATCTGGTTGAAGGTTTTGGCTTGCTGTAGTGGTTATGTGTTTATGTATGTGTTTGTGATGTGGAGTGTTGAGTGGACGAGGAAGGATGCTTCTGAGATAATTCGTGTAGTTTTGGAAGGCCGTTATTTTGTTTCTGTGCGGATGGCATGATGCAACATGAAATTAGAGTTCATATTATTGCACAACCCCGGTCCACCTGGCCCAGCAGACCATTTGACCACAGGTATGCAACTGCTTCTATGAGACGTCCCATAGGCTCCTGCCACCGTTCATACTGTGTCTGCGTCTAGTACGGCATGTGTTGTTCGGTGCTTCACTATGTATATTACGTTATGTGGACTTCTACATGCAGGGCACATGTCATCTGTGATTCCACCCAGCTCAAATGTAAGTATGTAGGTGAGGAGAACTGGCTTATGTCCATATCCAATTATAGCTGGGTGGCTCGATCAACTCAATGAAAGGATATCTCTGATGGGTGGATGTCAGGAGGGGGCTTTTATTATAGTGTTCTGACTGAGGTCACTGGTGTTTATAGTACTACACGTGAAATGAGTACATAGGCTGTTTTTATTGCTAGTACTGGAATGTCTAGATGTGGGATGCTGTTGAATAGGGTCTGATAAATTCATGTGGTGATTGTTTTATGTGCCTAGTAGTAGTGTGCGGCCCTATTATATAATGTCAGGGATGTTATGTGTTTGTGCAGACTGGCCCCTAGAATTGTGTGTCTCTCGTGTAGTGATATTCTTTACAGCAGCGGTTCTTAACCTGGGGTCCATGGACCCCTTGGGGGTCCATGGATGAGCATCAGGGGGCCCGTGAAGGTCAGAATAATTGAGAACATTTTCGTGATGCTGTTTGGCATCATTAACTGACAAAAAAAAGAAAAAAAATCGAGAGTCTTGAAGAATTCTGGTGTTCATTGACACAACCCTACCCCCGTCTGGCAAAGCGAGCTATGGGTGCTGTGATTCCGTTTGCTACTACATACCTTTGTGAGTCAGGGTTTTCAGCTCTTGTTTCTATCAAAACTAAAAGTCGAACTCAACTGGATGTCAACGATGAAATGCGTGTTTCCTCGCCAAAGACCACTCCACAAATTCATCTTATTCAAGCCAAACAACCCTGTCACTGAAATGAACTTTTGAGCAAAATTAATGTTTTGTTTTGTTTAATTTGCACAAGTTGGATGAATTTCATTTTTTCATCGAGTGGCCATTAGCTTTTCCATGAAAGATGGGAAACAGTTCTTTGTAAAGACAGTTTTATACTTTGTGTATGTCATACACTGCGTGAGGCAGTTTTCGATAAAATAAAGTACGTTCATTGCAAGCAAAATGCTGTGCTTGTGCTTCTGTGCATTTTTGTAGGGAAGGGGTTCATAGCTTTCACTAGATTCGCGAAGGGGTCCTTGACTCAAAAAGGTTAAGGACCACTGCTTTACAGGGAGAACTTCAGCCAGAGAGTTTAAGTGAGCTGCGGGAGTGGTATTGGTGCAACCAGTGATAAAAACGGTGAACAACCAGTGTGAATTAAAACTGATGGTTGAGATAGATTTCTCGTTAAGACTGATTGAGACAGATTTCTCGTTAAATAGCATTGCTCTAGACCCCCCTCTAGTTAATAAGATCTTAAAACTAATATACCTCATAAATAATAATCTATTAATAATCAGCTTCCAAAATCTCTGCAATTCGCCAACATGCACTATTATTGAGCAATATTGCTATACTTTTATAGTAGTAGTAGTAGTAGTGGTAGCAGTAGTAGTAGTAGTAGTAGTAGTAGTAGTAGCAGAAGTAGTAGTAGTAATAGTAGTAGTAGTAGTAGTGGTTACAACTCTAGGTGTATCTGAATTCACTCAGTGGACTGCAGGCTGAAGCTACCCCTTTCCTGCAGTCTACATCCTTCTTTCGAAGGTCAGGGAGGAAGTTGCGAGACGTTTGTATAACAGAGCAACTCCACCGCCCTTCTGTATCGATGCCACCTCGTGAAGGCGTCCCTCTCCAACACCACTATACATGTAAAAGATCATTATATTTTGCAAATGTCATGTTAGTTTATACCATTGTTTCTCGAATAAGTGTACTTTATTGCAACAAATTCATCATACACAACAATGATATTCTTGAAAGTGTTTGCAGCGAGTGTTTGTTATGCCATCAGTTTAATGTGCTTACTAATTAAGAGATACAATCATATCACCTAATACAGCTACCGTGAATATGATATAATGATACTGGATAATAGGCTACTACCTTAAGTAATGAATTATCAGCATTTAGTTTATGACCAATCACCGCAGTGCTGTTATATTCGTGTATGCATTCGTGTTTTAACATCAACAGGGTAATACTATATCTGTGAATTGCGTACGATGAAGGTTTGCTATATCATCAATAAAAACTGTTATTGTTAACTGGTACGTACAACCATATGCCAGATATACACCTGGTATGATGGAAATGGTTAGTAAGACACCACTACAGTATTACATGTGGTGTGCAATGAACTTCCGCTATTTTAACAATCGTTGCAGCTCTTTTATATCATAATATGACGTGTTCTTGTAGTAATATCAGACACTGCAGTATTGTTAGTGCCAGTTGTGGAAAATGAGACGGTATTGGTAAACACTATAATGATATCAGGCTGTATTATACAACGCATAATAAGATTCAGCAATATCATTACACACTGCAATATTATTGAGTATGGTATTGCTGTATTACAGTAACGTTGCAGTAATATTCTCCTGTTATACTACTTTTTTATTGTAGGTTTATGCAGGGAATACACAATGCTTAAAGGAATATAAGATAAGAAGTGTGGGTAATACTTTTCTTAGTATACGCTTAGGTTCATGAAGAATAATGGCATATTACGCTACATTGGTTCATATAGTATACAATGTTCCACAGCATACTACTTCGAAAGAATGCCATTGCACACCATACATGTATTTTATCTTAAGACGGAGTGTAGCCTATACAGCAACACACATTACTGATAAGTGAGAAGGTAATATATATATATATATATATATATATATATATATATATATATATATATATATATATATATATAATTTAGGTGATTATGTCAAAGTAGTACCAACAGTTGTCTGCAAAATTATGAACTGCAAGTACGCATATGCAGTGTAGGATGTCAGGGCGGTTTTTGTATTTTATCTGTATATTTTATCCATCAGCTGTTTCGGAGTTAAAGAATAATGCAAGTCTCATATTTTGTGTGCGAAAATTTCCAGTTATTTCTTTTGTCCCTTATCAAGTAATTGCAATCTTTACTCTTTGGCTAGAACAAGCTAAGTTAGGTTTTGACTTTTGGGTTAAATGAGTCCCATTCAACGAAGGAAATACCATATAACGAAGAAGGTATAGGAGGGGCATGATTTTATAACCAGGAGGAAATGGAACTTAAAGTTTTATGAATCTTATAATCCGCAAAACACGTAAATATTTACATATAAATACAATGTTTACAACTAAATACATTCCACAGTTCTCCGATTCTTTCCCCACATACACGAAATATCTAGTATAAATTTATAGTTTATAAGTCGGTGAGGCCAGGGGACTAACAAGAGATCGAGCTGACTGGATAAATATTGTGAGGGGAAGCGCATGATCAGGGGTTTGGCACCCCTTTTTAACGTGACAGCGTCCGGATTGACTGTCGGGTACGTTTATGTGAAGCTACAGTACGTGGTGAATGTTTTTGGCGTAAAGTACCCACGCTAATACCAGTATACCAGTCCTGTATGAGACAGCCCTAGCATGTATTCAATATGGACGGTGGGTGATAGCGCCGAAGTTGTGACATGTGGAGGTGTAGGATGACTACTGGGCCTTGGGATAGGCCACTGGCCCCGAGAAACAGGCCCTGAGCCTTTGCCCAGAGTCAGACACGTTAAAAAAAAAAAAAAAAAAGTATTAGATGGAGCCAGGATTCCGGGGGCTTGAATGGTGGGTAAATGGAAGCGTGGCCCATTGGAATGGGCAAATTTGGGCGCTGTCGGACCTTGCTGCTCCTCACCCAGCCCTACGGTGGGAAAGGAGGTCCTGATGATGATGACGATGATAATGTAACGTATGCACGCTGCTAAGTAAACTCAAACTATGGGCTAACCACTATCCAGCCGTTTGCTTAAGGTTCCCCTAAGGTCACAAAAAGCCGAGCATAAATTCATCAGTAACTCGTCTGCACATTATTGAATCAATATAAACCATTGGCTGACAACTATCTAACCGCTGATATGTGGGGCACTCAGCTTAGTAACAAGATACCGGAACTTCAACGGTCACCGCTCATCTGAACTGTCTGCTTGCATCACTCCACCACTACGATGGGTGAGTAGCACCCGTTTAGCAACAAACTCTCATCCCTTTTTTGTCCACCTCTCTGATGCAAGAGTTAACCGTTACTCCCAGTCCTTCATTTGTGCAACAGGTCAACTCTGGAACTGTCTCCCTCTGTCTGTATTTCCTACTTCCAATGATCTCCAGTTTTTTCAAACGTTGTGGGTCGTGGCATATCGAAATGAACGGATTTGAATTTGGCTCTGATGTATTTTTTTTTTTTTTTGAACAATTTGGTTCCTTCTTCCTTACATTAAAAAAGAAAAACGAACATAAACAATGCGATGAATTATCCAAAAGAATGTGTGTGTTTCATACCTCACACTAGATGTTGCAATACCTCTTTGCAAATCCTATTGAGTGAGCAAAACACGACCATCCTTTCATTATCACCTTATAGCATGACTTCCATCAGCATAAAGAAAGTAGGAGTAGGTCTATGCAGAATAAGGAAGAGAGAGCATTGGACTGAAAGGGGGAAGGGAGGGGAGGGGAGTATCTGGAAAACAGGGAACCGAATATACACTGGAAAAAGAGGAAAAAGTACGACTGGAAAACAGATGAGATTCATTTTGATAAGAAATGGATAAGGGTGAACTGGGGTGGAGAACCGGCAGAGAGAGGGCTTGGACCGGAAAATAAGGATGAAGGCCGTGAGTGGAAAACTGGGGAAAGAAGCCTAGGCTGGAATGGTGCAGAAAAATGCAGGATCCGGGAAATTCGTAAGAGATCTGAAATAAAGCGGAAGAGGAAGACTGCCTTGAAGCTAGGGCAGATGAGGAATATTGAGGGAGAATGGAGATAGAAAAAATAAAGGTTTAAGCTGACAATAATGGAGTAAGGATGAAGGTGACGGTGTGGGAGACAGTAATCGTAAGGAACAGTCTGGTAGAGAGAGAGAGAGAGAGAGAGAGAGAGAGAGAGAGAGAGAGAGAGAGAGAGAGAGAGAGAGAGAGAGAGAGAGCAGAATGAGTCTAGCAGAAATATAAGGACATTGAGAGGAAGGGCAGGTTGTTGGGTGTGGCAGAGACTAATGAAGCAGGTGGGAGGATGTGGAGAGTGGGGTGGCTAATGGGCTACGTGACAACTAGGCCAGGTGTGCTGGTAGATGAAGTGAGCTCGAAGGACGAGAGAGAACGAGTGGCTCGAGAGAGTGTGTGACGGAAGAGGGGGGTGGGGGAAAAGTAGGATGGAAGGGGAGAGGAGAAAAAGGGAGAGGGATTGGGGGATTTAGGAGAAAGAATGGAGTGCTTTTTATTATTCTTTATGTAAGGAAGAAAGAACCAAAGGGTAAAAGCCCGCAATATTGTTCCATCCAAGAAAAATGAAAACAAGATAAAGGAGAGCCAGTTTCAAGATTCGTTCATTTCGAGATGCCTGGACACACTGCGTTTGAAAGACTGGAAGTCATAGGCCATAGGATATACAGAGGAAGCCAATTCCAGAGTTGACCAGTTGCATACATAAAGGACTGGGAATGACGGTTAACTCTTGCATTAGAGTTAGACAGAAAAGGGATGAGAGCTTGCTGCTTGAGGGATGATATGCGTCCGCTGTAGTGGTGGAGGGATGCAAGCAGACAGTTCAGAAGACCAGTGACCATTGATGTAACGACAGAAAAGAGATAAAAGTGCAACAGTGGGGCGACGAGACACAGGTTGAAAGGAGCCAGCAAGAGGAGGATAGTTAATGAGACGAAAATCCTTTGACTCCACCTTGTTGAGAATAGCTGTATTTGAGGGTCCACCCCATACAAGAGAGTTGTACTATACACAGGGGAGAATAAAACCCCTGCATAAAGTCTACAACTGTGCAGAGATAAAAACGGCATGGAAACGGTTTAGCACACGTAATCACTTATAAGCAGATTTTACAAGAGAGGTAATATGATCTCTCCAAGTTAAATTTCGACAGAAAGAAGCCTCATGTATGTTCAAAGAAGATGCAGGACTGAATTGGATATTGTTAAAAATTAAAGGATCCTCTTTTCTGAAGATTTTGACGGGTTGAAAGATGTAAGAACTGAGTTTTTGATACCTTAAAAACAAGATTACTTTTACTCCAATCAGAGATACGAGTCAAGTCAGACATTATGCGTGCCATAGCCTCATCCCCTGTTTGTCGAAGTAACTGTTGATATGGATGCTGCGAGAAGCGGATGAAAAGTTGAAGGATGGAGTCATTAGCGTATTAGTGGATAGGGTTAGATGTACAGCTCAGAAGGTCATTGTCGAATAGAAGGAAGAGAGTTCGTGATAGCACAGAGCCAGGAGAAACATCACTGTTGAAAGCCCTAGGAGAAGAACTGTGACCGTCTACAACAGTAGCTATAGAAAGACCGTAAGGGAAGCTAGGGATGAGGGCACAGATAGATGGATAGAGAGCGTAGGAAAGCAGTTTAGATTTTAAAGATTTGTCCCAGGCTCGATTGATAGCCTTTGAGATGTCAAATACAATGGCAAAGCTTTAGCCAAAGACCGGAAAGGAGAATGATCAAGAATCTGAAAGGAAGGTGAGATCGCCAGTGGAGCGTCTCTGGCGGAACCCATGCTGATGATTGGAAAGAAGGTTATGATAGGAAAGGTGATTTTTTATTCTCTTTTGAGAAGAGATCTAAAAACTTTTGAATCACAGGATGTATTAATTAGCTGAGAGGTATAGAAGTGTAGAATAGGAGCTGAGATATTTTTACTGTAGAACCATCTGTAACCAATGGTGTAGCCAGAGGATTGGCCTGGGTAGCACTGACCAGACACTGGAGTATGCCTGGCCACTATCCTGTGGAACATCTGCAGTTCATCATAAGGAAATCTCCTGAAGCCATGCCATCATTAGGCTTGGCCATCCCCTTGCGACCCCGTGGTCACCCGATTATAAGATGCTTGGAACGCCCTTAAAAGCATCCAATTATCTTAAACTCTACATGACTTTTAGTTGCTTCCTAATTAAGTTGGACGTATATTGATTCCTAGCATAATAGCACCTAACCGGAAGAACTTTTCAGCAATAACTTTGATTAAATGGACTAGATAATTATCTAAATTATTACACTATCTGGCTAGCATGGGATAAAAAAAATATTGTTTGCATGACCCCCTAGAGGACCGCAACGAGCAAGTGTACAAAGTGTGGACAAAAGAGACATTGCCTTATCCCGAGCACACGAGGACTGAGTAATTTCTGTCTAATGATTTACAGAGGGACGGGGGATTTAGTACCACTTTCCCATGACTTGCCCCCACCTGCATCAATTCCTTCACTGTGCCTCCTATAACTCATCAGCCTGAAATGACCCCGTTCTTGTGTACTCTCTTCCCCTTGTCTGCACAGGTCCATCAGACTTTCCAATAAATATTTGCATCCTGGAAAAATATTGCATCGAAGAAAGTTTATATAATTTCTGCTGTCCCACTTGGTGCATCCATAAGCCGAGCAAGATGACGTGATGGACTAGATATGGAAACATTAACACCTCACGATCTGTACACCATGGTTGTAGTCATCTGTCCTTACACCATGGTTGCAGTCATCTGTCCTTACGGGCGATAGAAACTTTCCTGTTCCTGTGGGTACATCTATAAGCCAAGCAGGCTAGCAGATTGGACTAATATTGAGAGCATTAACACTACATCCTCAACACCATGCTTTGAGTCTTCTAATACTGCAGCACAAGACTGGCACTTGCCTCAGATGCGTGACGTCTTGGCTCCCCCCTCTTATATCAACCTTGAATGGTACGTGGCTGTGGGAGGCAGAGGCGGAGAGCAGGACAGGATGACCTATGAGGCAGTGAAACAACCATGAGAAGTAGAAGAAAAAAAAAGAAAACTGGATGAAGTGAGTTAAGTGGGATAGGGCCGGAGGGAAATGCAGGGTTAGAGTGAGATGCAGGAGGATGAGGGATGAGTAAAGATAGTGAAGCAGCAAAAGAAACTGGAGAAGTGTTAAAAAAATATATTTCGGCATAAGGAGTAAGACAAGTGACTGAAGCGAGACAAGCGAAAAGATTTAGAAGCCGAGAAGGAGCATGGGGGAGGGGAAGAAAGAAAGAAGGAAAGAAGTGGTGTGATGGGAGTGACTTAAGTGACTGAGGAGTGAATCAGAGGTGTGGGCAGTGAGGCAGGGATGTGGAAAGTGAGTCATGGGT
The DNA here is from genome assembly GCF_032717465.1 of Coenobita brevimanus. Lineage (NCBI taxonomy): Eukaryota > Metazoa > Arthropoda > Malacostraca > Decapoda > Coenobitidae > Coenobita > Coenobita brevimanus. Next base: position 19,997 of record NW_027643323.1, on the reverse strand, counting down.
GTGGTTAATGGGACAAGGGTATGGGGTGTGAGGCAGAAGTGTGCGTAGTGAGGAAGGGGTGTAAGTATTGGAGCAGGGGTGCGGGAAGTAAGGCAGGGGTGTGGGTAGAGGCAGGGGTGGGGAGTAAGGCAGGGGTGGGGAGTGAGGCAGGGATGTGGGAAGTAAGGCAGGGGTGTGGGTAGTGAGGCAGGAATGTGGGTAGAGAGGTAGGGGTGTGAGGAGTGAGACAAGGGAGAGAAGAGTAACGTAAGGGTAGAGAGACGAAAACAGGGGATATGAGTAAAGCAGGAGTAAAGAAAGTAAGATTGGAATATATAGGGTACTGCAGAGGTAAGGACAGCAAGTCGAGTGTATAGAGTGAGCTAGCGGAACAGAAAATAGTAAGTCAGGGGTAAAAAGAGTAAGTCAGTGGAAAAGAGAGTACGGCAGAGATAAAGAGTGTAAGGCAGAGGTAAAATGAAGTAGGTAAAGATAAAGAGAAGAAGGCGGGGGTGATGATGATATGGCAGGGGTAAAAAGATTAAGGGGGAGTTGAAAGATATAAAACAGGGATGAAGAGAATAAGGCAGAGGTGAAAAGAATAACGCAGGGGTGAAGATAATGTGGCAGAGGTGACAAGAACATGGCAAGGATGGGAATAAGACATGTGTAACAGAGCGAGGCAGGGTTGAAAAATGACAAAGAAGAACTAACTAATCAACACGTCTCTGTCCTATTACATCAAATCATGTTTTTGCCATGTCGTTTAAATCAAAGGAGAGTAACTAAACGCCTGGTAAAGACGCAAACATTTCATGATTACAGGAAAGGGATGAGGGACAACTGGTATTAGTTTTCCTTGATTATAGTTACGTTACACGTCCAAATATTTTCATTTCTCCTTGTAGATTAATGAGAGATCTAGGATTTATATACTGATGTAGTGAAAATGTCTTTTGGTGACGATTGATTGACTAAAAAAGAAAATATTCTGGAGCACTAGGAAGATAAATAACTCACATGCAAGGAAAGGAATAAAGGTAAATAATAAGATACTATGAGGAAAAAGAGAAATGAATGTAAAAAGGAGAGGACTAGGAAAATGGAGAGAATGGGTGTGGGCTATAATAGGAAGGAAGATGAGGACTGTAATGGCCAATTGATGAGCGGAAAAAGGTGAAAGCAGCAAGAAATGACTGGAAAAGAGAGTGTCTCATAAAAAGCGATATCAGGGGGAATTAAATACAGAGGATATTTTCACAGAACTCCTTCAACACCCTTCATGGTTACAGTACATGATTTCCGTATTCGTCCCCTGTGTGTGTGTGTGTGTGTGTGTGTGTGTGTGTGTGTGTGTGTGTGTGTGTGTGTGTGTGTGTGTGTGTGTGTGCGTGCGTGCGTGAGCGTGCGTGCGCGTGCGTGCGCGCGCAAGTAGCCTATCTGATGTCTCCGTGTATATAAATCTGTGTATATTTTTGTGTATGTGAATGTGCACATGGGAGGGTGTCTTATAGCGGAGTGAGAATTCTTACCTATGCCATACCCCTTTTTTCCCATGTACACCGAAAAGGTACTCATATGAATAATTCTCTCTCTCTCTCTCTCTCTCTCTCTCTCTCTCTTAGTTATGATCCTGGTGTTCCACCGATCTTCCTTAGTCTGTCAGTTTTATTTTAGGCTGAATCAGTACTGGAAAACGAGAGAGAGAGAGAGAGAGAGAGAGAGAGAGAGAGAGAGAGAGAGACAGACAGACAGACAGACAGACAGACAGACGGACAGACATATCTTTTCATGGCCTATTTCCAGTGACTGTAATCCACCAGTAGACTAGAGGAAGTTTCTCAAACTTTTGATGTATTATAATCACACGTTTCATAAGAGGAAAAATTAATGAAAATGAAGAAAGAAAAGAAACAGTGGAAATGGGGAAGAAAGGAAGGGGTAAAGATGCGAGAGGAGGAGATAAATGATATTAATGAAAATGTAGGCGCTGGTGGCCATTTAGAGCTGATCTAATTGCGTTAGAGCAAAAAATAACACACTTTTCTTTAAAAACAGAACATGGAAACACGAAAAACAGAGAAGAAATATTAGTTATTCCACGCTGATCGAACTGCCTCAAAGGAAATTTATATTCATGGGCGCCAAGATTTGGAGCCTCCTTGTACCCTGAGGGAAAACTCTTGTTATGACAGGAAGCAGAGTCCCTTGTGGTTTGGCCTGGGCCTTTTTGTGTAAAAAGAATGAATTAGTGGGTGATAGCCTGCCTTTTTCTTTTTCGGAAAACAGTAAACAAAACAGACCCGAAATCAAGGTCATTTTTTTTTTCGAAATATCTGGGAGCACTGCCTTTTATAATCTGGGAACTCAGTGGCAGAGAGAAATACAGACTAAGGAAAATAGTTTCAGTTGAGATCATTTACATGTACGCAGAGAAAGTGAAGCTGTTTATCTGTCTACTTATCCATGTATTTACTTCTCTGTCAATCTATCTATTCATCTATCCACCTGCCTGTCTGTCTGTCTGTATCTATATCTGCCTACCTATCTGTCTAGCTAGCTAGTTACCTATCTGTCTGTCTGTCTGTCTGTCTGACTGTCTTTCAATAGTTCTACTCTGTTGCCTGAACATTTTTAGGATTGCTAAGGCAAACTTTCCTTCACTTCATATGTGAAGCAGGTAATTGCGAATCACACACACACACACACACACACACACACACACACACACACACACACACACACACACACACACACACACACACACACACACACACACACACACACACACACACACACACACACACACACACACACACACACACACACACACACTATGAGATGTAAATGTTGATATAAACAAGCGTTTCTCTCTTTGTCTTCAGTATTGGTTCACTAATGACTCGTCGATGCACAGTGTACTGAACTTGCTTGGAGAGTAATTTGCTAAAACCTCACTACTGTCTCTCATGTCACAATTTGTAGGCTACTGTACGTATTTATACATACGCATGCATCCATGTGTGTGTGTGTGTGTGTGTGTGTGTGTGTGTGTGTGTGTGTGTGTGTGTGTGTGTGTGTGTGTGTGTGTGTTGAATACCATCAGATTATGTCTTTGCTGCTGTTTTATTGCGACTGAACATTTCACATAAAAGTGCTAAATATCTGAGTTGTCTGTCACAGTGTAAAAGCTGATTGCCCTGGGAATCTTTACGAATGCTCATATGTAATTCTAGAGCTTCCCAACCCAGGTGTTATAACCTGCCACCGTAAAGACCTTCATAGCGGGACTGAGAAGGGGACGGCTACGCCAAATTCAGATGATCTTTGATGTTGGCACAGCAGAAGGGTAGCAAAGGTAAACAGTACAGTAATATCACAGAAAGGGAGGTGAATATTGCGTCGCCAGTGTTTGACGACGGTGCGTGGGGTGTGATGATGAGGCTGTCAGTGGTAGGTGCAGGCCACTGACAGTCTCATAATCATACCCCACTCTGGGGAATGATAATGACCCCAGTAAGAGACTGGCAATGGTAGGTGCAGACCACTGCCAGTCACATCATCATACCCATCTCAAGGGAATGAAATAAATATCCCCCAGAAATGAATGACATAGTGAAGAAGAAATGTAGTCTGGAGAGGAACACTAACTGGGGAGTTTGCTTGCGTATAATCTTTCAATAATTGCTGATTTTCTTCTAAGGGAAGATATAAAGGGTAAAGTCGTGGACACCTTTTTCTCTCCCCCCACAAAAAATATATAGATATATATATATATATATATATATATATATATATATATATATATATATATATATATATAATCATTATAGGACGTTAAATGAATTGCTACCCGAAGCCGAAGGTTGCAGCAAGGTTGAAAGACTATCTTAGGAAATGTTGGTCAGAGCCACCTTCTCAAGCTGTCTTTACGTCAGAAAATACTGTGTCACTTCTTCGGTGAGTATTAGATAAACAATGGATGAGCAGGTATGAGAATACTCAGATGTTGCGTGCCTGCTCTGAAGCAGAGTGCGTGCTTGCAGGGACATTAGCATCACAGTGTCAAAGCACAGTATAAAGTGACAGAAATGCCATACAGAAATCCCCCCTAATTTTGGGATTTCATGTCATGGAACACCCTGAAATAACCAACGGAGGGTGGTGTCAAAAAGAGGAAAAATTCTAAACTTCTGGGACAAATAAGAGTAAAAACAGTGTAGTTGGGCCCATTTCCTCAGTGACATATTTCCTATGAGCCTATTTTTCCACACTGACCTGTTCATAATACCATGGAACTGGTCACATGAACCTAATCCCCACTACACATCCACCAACACGCCACATCCATCCAACTCATTCTTTCCACTCACCCCCCTTAAACTGCCTACTCATCCCACTCCTCTACACTACCCACCCAAACAACCCTGCCTGCCCACTTACCCACCTACCCATCATGACAACCCATACAATCACCCACCCGCCCACCCATCCACTCCCCCACCCACCTCACCCACCTACCCATTCACCCACTTGTTCTGCTCACCCAACCCACCCACTCTCTCACCCATATGCCCACCTGGCCACCAATCTCCACCATTATGATGACTTACATGTTTACACCTTACGCATACATATGGGTTCGTTTACACACACATATAGGCACAGCTGCTTTCATGGTGTAGAGAAGTTAATAATGTTCTCAATCTTTTGCTGGCTGTCTGTTCCATTACCTAATCAAACCAGATGTCGTTTACCCTAACATCGCTGCATTTGCATCCAGCCTCTGCAGGTCGAGAGATGGCGAAATGATGACTGTCTGTCGTTAATAAGTAGGGGTCCTCCCGTCTTTGGCTCTCTCAGACCCCGACATTAATATGGCCAGTCCATGCTGTTGGCAGGATATTAGAAATTTGCCTTTATCATGATGCAGAAACAGTGAATTTAAGAAAAACTCATAAATTTTTCTGTAAAGCCGTTCCTTACGAGGACTTTTTTTTTTTGCGCAACATATAACCTAAACTGCAACAACATTACAGTTGGTTATTATTGATAAGCAACTGATAAGTAATTCCCACAGACGATCTCGAAGGCCTTCCATGCTGGAGCTGGGGTGAGAGGTTTCTGTTCGTTCATTTGTTCGCGCTCGAGATACCGCAATAAATGATCAGTTTTGACGACTGAGGTGTCAAATGAATGATCTCTAAATGACAATGTGTCCTTGCCTGAGTGGTCGACATTTTCCGACAAAGGTCACAAAATGGAGATGGGCGGCGGGGACATAGGCGGGAAGAGAGGCAGGGAGTCATTTCGGTAGGTAGTTGGATGAGTTGTTTCATTTTGTTAGACGAGCCATTAGAATTTCTTGCAACGCCCACATAATCATTAATTATACGTGTCAGACGATGGTGCACTGTTTAACTTTCACAGTTTCTCCATACTTGGTATGTGTTAATCATCATTCCCCCTATGCCAGAATCCCATATTTTAACAAAAACTTTTGAGCTTTACGCTCGAGATTACAATATTCGTCATATATTATACTATATGTGGCTATGCCCGTATCATAAAACACAAGTAGGCCGTATCATGAAACACAAAGAAATATCGTATACAGACTGTAGATATGAGAAGATACTGGTGTTCTGAAGTAGTGGTTGTTGGTGTGGATGATTTAATAAACCTAACCATAGTATTCAAGGCAGCACATAGAATCAATCAAAAGATTTAACTTTATTAAAAATGGTGTATTCCATTCATGTCTCAGCAGTATGAGATCTCTGGTGCTCAGATCACCCAACGAGAAATCAGACACCTAATGTTCAGCGGCTGAGTGATCATAGACCTAACCTAGTTTTGATCTTGCAGGTACTGTTCTCTTTGTATCAACACAGACATGGTCTTTACACTATAAGTTTTTTCACTGATATTCCATAAGCTACAGATAGGCCATAGAAACACCCTTCCTGCGGCCATTACACCGTTCTGTATCGATACCAGTTGTCATGACAGGTGGGGTGCAACCTGTGTTCAAGCTATGTAGCAAATGAGAGAGGTTGCGTAAACACAGGGACACCAACTGTTGACAGTGTTGGGAAGAGTGCTGGGTCTCAGAGAACGGATTGTCAAGTCTAATTCCAAGGTCACACATACAAAAAAAAAAAAAAAAAAAAAAAAAAAAGTTCGTGCTGTAACAAATACAATTAGTTTTGAGAATAATGCTTAAATGATTGATTAATTGTACTAGGATTTAAGATAGACAATGTGTTGTACAGATTAGCTATTATATGTTCCAGCACCGACATCAAAGCCATGGTACGTGGAACTCATTCGTAGTCTAGTGTAAATAGCTCTTTCTGGGGCAATTGATGTTCACATATAGCGCCGTACCGCATAAAGAATGCCACGAGCGAAATGGTTGAAGCGCTAAAACCTCAGTAATATGTTCATAATCGCCTCCATATGTCGTGATGGTGGGGTAACGAATGACTGGAGTGCCTCTCATGAGCTGATGTTTTGTGTAACTATTCAACCAGCCAGAGCGTACATCACTGAGAAATATACCTCTGATCCTTCCGTTCTAGTCACCCTACACTTGTTGACTCTCTCTCTCTCTCTCTCTCTCTCTCTCTCTCTCTCTCTATATATATATATATATATATATATATATATATATATATATATATATATATATATCTGTCTATCTGTCTATCTCCAGTAAAACGGAATCAACCAAATTTACTTACTGCTACAACTCCCAATCATTCTGCCCTCATCTAGTAGCACACTATCATTTAACACAAGATTTCTTTCATTTTGTAATTATTATCACCTATGCATTTCGAAAGCACTGAATCTTGAATTTTGTTTTATTTGATTGGACTTTTTTTTTTTTTTTCAGGGGACAGGATTCGCTGGCATTCAGACTTAGCTTGCACCTTTTTGTATTTAAAAAAAAAAAAAAAAAGAAATCCACAAATTCAGCGCCTTTCCTTACTCTTTATCATTATAATAAGCTGCAACAGCTTCCTCCTCCTATTCAGCCCTAAATCTGTGTACTTGCTAATATCTTTAAGCTTTCTTTGACTCCTTCGAAAAATAAAAAAATCGTGCACTTTTTTCTACGTTAATAAATGCCACTTCACGTCAGTATTTTGTAATAGTGTTAACCTTATCCTGAATACAGTATCAAAAGCATAGTAATTTCTCACAACACACACACACACACACACACACACACACACACACACACACACACACACACACACACACACACACACACACATAAACACACACACACATAAACACACACACACACACACGCCATGTCTGTTCTCTCACCACATAACACATCCTCTCACCACTATATCGCTCAGACTGACATATCCCATAGCCCTCTCGCTGTCACTGGCCATTCCGTCCACATCACTCAGGTATCAGTCTCTTGAAGTATTTATCATTCCGGCAACAAAAGACTGTTTCCCTCTTCCCCCAACTTTGGTATCAAAGCTGAATAACTATTTTCTTAATCTATCTTCTTCTTCCTCGAGGTTCACATCTCACGGCTCTCTCTTCCCACTTCCCTCACTCTTGTGCTACTATTGCCTCTTTCTCCACTCCCTGTATGTCAACACTTCCTTTCTCCACTCTTCTTATTCATTCTTTCTCAGTGCCATCCTCCTTCCCCGCTTCTCACACGTTTTTTCTTTCCTGAACCTCCTACCCAGTTTCTTCTCTTATCCTGCCTCTCCGAGCACTGTCTTCCTTTTCTGTTGTCTCAACCAGTCCATCTTCCTATTCTCAGTCCATGTATATTATTTCCTTTTTCTTCTATTTCCCCGCCAGAAGAACCCCTTTCCCTTCCTACTCTACCGTGCACAGTTTTAAGTGAAATGTGAAAACTGAAGTTCAGTCGTCCTTTCTACAGTACAGTATATCTGTCTCTATCTATCCATCCAGCAATCTATGTGCATTTGCAGTCTCTCTCTCTCTCTCTCTCTCTCTCTCTCTCTCTATATATATATATATATATATATATATATATATATATATATATATATATATATATATATATATATATATATATATATATATATATATATGGTAGGTGGGGGCGCTCATCATCCACTCACTCGATGTAGTGCTGCTTTAGATGTCTGCCCATTCCTCTCTTCCTCCCTTCCGTTTCTTTCTTTCCTTGATTCTTTTCTCTTCCTTCTGCCTAATGGTGACTTTACACTCCCTTGTGTGTGTGTGTGTGTGTGTGTGTGTGTGTGTGTGTGTGTGTGTGAACTGTCGAGCCACCAACGGAGAGAAACTGCACTGATTGAGTAAACCGCATTGACTGAGTGGGTAGGTATGTGGCTTGGTCGGTAGGCTGTTTGTTGGTTGGATGGAGAAAATACTGAAGGTCCATAGGGTATAGGTCCATGAGGTAAATAGGTCCATGGTTAGAGTAGATCTAAGTAAGGAGGTTCGTGAATGGATAAGGTCTTGGGGGAAGTTGGGAAGTTATAAGAAGAGGAAAGAGAGGTTCACTTGCCAAAACTGACTCCATTAGGAAAATAGGATCATGTGAGAAGGCAGGTCTGTGTGGGGATCCGGTGTTTCTCTATGAGGGAGAGAATAGGTTCACGAGGGATAATAGATTCAAGCGGTAACTTGGTCCCAGGGGGAAAGGGAAGAAACATATACGGAGGAAAAATATTCCCACGGAAAAAAAAAAAAAAAAAACAGATTAATGGTGGACAATAGGTTCATGGTGGATAATAGTCTGAAGCAGAAAATAGGCTTAGGGGGAGAAAGATTCATGAAAAAATTGGACCTTGGTGAAAAATAGTATCAAGGCAGAAACAGATTAAAGAGGGTTTTTAGTCCATAGGAGAGGATAAGCTCACGGGGGATAATAGGTCCATGTTTGAAGTGGATCCATAGGGAAAGATAGGTCCACTGAGAACATGTCAAACACGTAAAATGGGTCTAGAACAGGGTAACTCAACTACTATGTGTGAAGGTCCAGACACACAGTTTCCTACGTAGCAAGGGTCCGGATGAAAGTCTGAATTCAAAATGTGGTAATTAGAAACATATGAGAACACACATTACAATTTACTTCAAGCTACATGGATTATTTGTCTAAAAACGTTGATGCAGATAAACTACAGAAATCATTTCTTTGAAAAAAAAAAATCAGTGTACATTTATTCTAGAAGTAACCACCCATTCCACCCGCAGCTAGTGTGCTGGGGTCCACACGAAAGCTCACCGCGGTCCGGATTTGGACCGCGGTCCGCCAGTTGAGTACCACTGGTCTGGAGTAAAAAAGGTCGATAAAGGCACATGCATCAAAGGATAAAACAAGCACATGATGGAAAATTGGTTGATATGGGAACAAACCGTGGGAAATAATAGATCACAACCTTATTACCTTAACCTGTCCTATCACTCCGGTACGGCCTGTGGACCCTCCAGGGAAACGTCGTCTGTGGCATTTTGGAGCTGCAGACTGGGAGGCCCTCAGGCAGTACTTCTTTGATTTTCCCTGGAATGATTATTGCTTCCATGGCCGTGAGCCATCTGAGTGTGCCTTGCGCATTACGGAGGTTATTCTCTCGGGCATGGAAGCATACATTCCTTTCTCATATCCTTTGACTAACGCAAGAAAGCCTTGGTAATTACCCCTAAAGGCATATCTTCACCACTTTGGGATATTGTTTTTGTAAAATATGTGGTACCTTGTCTTCCTTTGAAGATGCTGGCCAGGCCGTCCAGGTATGTGAAGTGTTTGCCTAGGCCTATTGTGTGAAGTAAGTGTGCTCCCTCTTGTTTTCCCATTGTGGGATTTATTTGCGTTTTTAGTCCATCAGACTCATCGTATGCTGTGCAGGACTCACGATTTTAGGACTTAACGTATGCTCTACAAGTATAACTACTATAGGAGTATGCCACTATTTTTTTGGAAATATATGTGTATGACTGTTTTTTTGTTATGTATCTTATGTTATTATATATTATATATATTATTTACATTATATATTATAGAAATACTATATATATACTACATATATTACACTTTATATTATACTTTATGTACTATATTATTTTATTGGGTTTTTCCTATTTTTTTTTATTTTTTTTGCTGATTATAAGTAATATTATATAAAGACTAAGATAAAAGTGGAACAAAAGACTAAAGTGAAGACTAAAGTGAATATAAAGAATATATCAAAGGCAAAGGACAAAGGAAAAGGACAAGGAAAGACACTGCTGTCAGACATAGAACTAGAGACTCTTGTGAACACCAGTGCATCAAGTGTGACCTCTCAGTGTGTCTCAGCCACAGCTAAACCCTGTGTACCGATTGTGAGGGGATGTAGGTCAGTAAAAGAAAACTAAACATTGTGTCTTATATTATCGTCATATTATCGTCATATAAAGTATCAGTCCTCATCATTTGGGTCTTAAAATCATAGTTTAGTGTCAAACGAAATTTACAAAGTCATTAGGGTGTATATACAGGGAACCATAACGTCATAAAAAATTTGTATAGTGAAAATTTCCCTTTTTTTTTTTTTTTAGCCCTTTTTCAGGGTGTCTTCCCACAGTGACCCTCATGAGCCAGAAGTGTGAGCCACTTACAGGATACGGCCACGGGACCTGAGAAGCAGCATATATAATCTCAGATCTTAAATCCTCATACGGGTCGAGTAATTAATTTTTTATTCAGTAACGTCAAAAAAAAGGCAATTTTGGTTAGGTTCCTTTAGTCACCCATAAAACATTTTTATTTTTCAATAATTACTAAAGTAAGTATATCACAGGAAAGTAGAAGAGTTGTTCTTTTTTTTCATGGCCAGAAACCCAATAAAAATTGATTACAACCATGTGTTTTGATTTTTCAAAAAAGGAGTTGGTTACACTCAACGTATGTCATACAAGACAGGTCCAACAACGTATGCCTTTAAGGGTTCACGCTTGTTCTAATGCTGTCCGCAACAAGGAGAAGGCCTACAAAAGGTACCGGAGCCATCCCACCCCTGAATCACATCATCTTTACGTTTCTGCCCGGAATCGTGCTAAGTCTGTTCTTCGCCTCTACTAAAAATAATTTCATCCATACTAAATGCTCTCTAACTCTCCAACTCGAATTCTTCCCGCTCCTTCTGGCACCTTGCCAAAAATCTTTCTAACAACTTTTTACCTCATCATCCTTCCTCCTCTTTTTCTACTCTGATGGTTCTTGTAGCTATTTCTTCTACTGATAAAGCAGATCTCTTCGCACAGACTTTTCTCCTCCAATTCCACCTTAGACGATTCCGGTGCTGCTTCTCCATCACTTCTCCCCTCTGACTTCCTCATGGCTGAATTAAAATTTCTTCAGTTGATGTATTTTCAGCCATCACTGGCCTCAGTAATAACAAGGCATATGGGCCTGATGGGGTCCCTCCTGTTGTTCTCAAGAACTGTGCTTCTGTGCTTACACCCTGCCTAGGCAAACTCTTTCGCCTTTGTCTGTCAACTTGTACCTTTCCTTCTTGGCTGGAAGTTTGCTCTCATTCAGCCTGTCCCAAAGAAGGGTGACCACTCCCAACCCTCCAACTATCGTCCAATTGCTTTAACGTCCTGTATTTCAAAAGTTTTCGAGTCAATTCTTAATAGAAAATTTTAAGGCATCTTTCCTATCACAACCTTCTTTCCGATCGTCAGTATGGGTTCCGTCAGGGACGCTCCACTGGCGATCTTCTCACCTACCTTTCAGACTCCTGGTCATCCTCCTTTCGGGACTTTGGCGAAAGCTTTGCCATTGCACTTGACATCTCAAAGGCTTTCGATCGAGTCTGGCATAAATCTTTAACTTCCAAACTGCCCTCCTACGGTTTCTATCCTTCTATCTGTGCCTTCATCGCTAGCTTCCTTTCTGGTCGTTCTACAGCCGCTGTTGTAGACGGCCATCGTTCTTCTCCTAGATCTATCAACAGTGGTGTTCCTCAGGGCTCTGTCCTATCACCAACTCTCTTCCTTTTATTCATCAATGATCTTCTAAGCTGTACATCTAACCCTATCCACTCATACTCTGGATGACTCCACCCTTCACCTTTCCATTCGGTTCCCGCAACGCCCATCTCAACAGTTACTTCCAGAAACAAGGGATGAGGCTATGGCACACCTAATGTCTGACTTGGCTCGTATCTCTGACTGGGGTAAAAATAATATGGTTGTCTTTAATGCATCTAAGACTCAGTTCTTACACCTATCAACCCGACAAAATCTTCCACAGGTATACCCATTAATGTTTAATAATATTCAGCTTAATCCTGCATCATCCTTGAACATGCTTGGGGTTTCATTTACTCGGGACTTATCTTGGAAAGATCATATTACATCTCTTGTAAAATCTGCTTCCAAGAGATTGGGTGTGCTAAGTCGACTCCGCTCTTTCTTTACCCCTGCACAATTGTTGACTCTATACAGGGTTTTTATCCGCCCCTGTGTGGAGTACAACTTCTCATGTGTGGGGAGGCTCCCACATACAGCTCTTTCTCAATAGGTTGAGTCAAAGGCTTTTCATCTCATTAACTCTCCTCCTCTTACTGACTCCCTTCAACCTCTGTCTCTTCGCCGCACTGTTGCATCTTTATCTCTTTTTTATCGCTACTTTATTGGTCACTGCTCCTCTGAACTGTCTGCTTGCATTCCTCCACCTCTACGACGGGCGCGTAGCACCCGTCTGGCAGCAAACTCTCATCCCTTTTCTGTCCAACTCTCTAATGCAAGAGTTAACCGTTACTCCCAGTCTTTCATTTATGCAACAGGTCAGCTCTGGAACTGTCTCCCTCTATCTGTATTTCCTGCTGCCTATGATCTCCAGTCTTTCAAACGCAGTGTGTCCAGGCATCTCAAAATGATCGGATCTTGAATTTGGCTCTCTATTGTATTTTGTTTTTCTCTTGGAGGGAACTGTTACTGCGGGCTCATGGCCTTTTGTTCCTTCTTCCCCGCATTAAAAAAAAAAAAAAAAAAAAAGACCACAAGATGTATCCGGAGACGGACTTGTATCTTAGTATACCCCAAATCTTATAGGACAGAAGCAGCGCAGTACTGACAATCAAATTTTTAGAGGTTTACATCAGGATCTCCTTTAAGTCTCATGCATGCTTTTTGCTGATGACACCGTTCCATTCAGCACTAGAAGACTGGAGAGAGAGAGAGAGAGGAAATTAGAAGAATAAAAGGAACTATGGAAGGCAGAGAAATGAAGATACGAAGGGAACATTACGGAATAAATGAGATTCAACGAAGTTCAAAATTCAGATATTAGTTTGCAAGGAGAGATACTGAAAAAGAATAGAGTTGTTTAAATATCTAGGATCGAGGGTGACCGATGATGGAGACTTGGATGCAGAAATAACCCACAAAGTGAAGGTGGGCTGGAAAATTGGAGGAAGGTATCGGGAGTGTTGTGTGATATAAGTATCACCATGCGGCTTAAGTGTAAGGTAAATACAGTACAACGGTAGTGAGACGGACTTTGATATATGAGGCTAAAACATGGCCAGTGAAGAAAGCACATGAGGAAAGGATGGATGTAGTGGAGATGAGAATGTTGCAATAGATATGTAAAGTAACGAAGATGGACAAGATCAGAAATGAGACAATCAGAGGGACAGTGAAGGTGGAGGCGCTCACCATCCACTCACTCAATGTAGTGCCGCTCTCGGATGTCTGCCCTGTCCTCTCCTCCATCATTCTTTCCTTCCATCTTCTTCTATCTTTCTTTCCTTCATTCTTTCCTTTTCCTTCTGCCTACAGGTGACTTTACACTCCCTTTTCTGCCTTTCATTCCTTCATTCTTTCCTCTTCCTTCTGCCTATGGGTGACCCTACAGTGAGTGACAAGCCAAATGGTTTCCTGTACACCAGCAAACTATTTACTACGCTGTGTGGTAACCATATAACCAAATTTTGACGCCTGGTGGTTTAGTGGGTAATTATTGTGCTCCAATCGGATTGAGCCGGTGAAGCTTTATATCCAGTGGATGGTTGGGGTTTATTGCTCACGTAATGCCACTCAGGGATGAGTAAGGTCGGTCACTCTCATCTTAATGTCAGGACCAATTGCCTAGCTCCCGGGCTCCTACGCTCCTCATGGGGCAACGTAGGATTGGATGATGATATATATATATATATATATATATATATATATATATATATATATATATATATATATATATATATATATATATATATATATATATATATATATATATATATATATATATATATATATATATATGGAGCCTCTGTGGTACAGTGGTAGAGTGTGCAGTTTCGTAAGCGGGTGAACCAGAGTTCGTGCCCCGCCAGGGTAATAAACTTTGGGAGTGTTCACATGGCCACGTACTGCATTGGCGGACACATGGGGTGCTTACTATAAAAGCACACAGTGTCGCTTACTATAATGTATGCTTGCACCCAGTCGGGTTGCGCGAGCCGATTACACTTGGTTCATAGATTACACACACATCCAAAGCCACTACAACACTACAGGTACACTTACAAGCACTTCTCACCCTACATACAATCTTTACTAGACAGCCTAAGCCACTTGGTAGAGATACATTGGCTGTATCGTCCCGACTTCGGTCGGGATAGGCCGGTCCTGCAGTGGATACTCAAACGGCTGATGATGATATATATATATATATATATATATATATATAGCCCTTTGGGGCTAAGATGCGAATGAATGTGTTTGAATGGATGAGTAAATGGGGAGTGTATCGTCCTGTCTCGGCTACCTCCCTTTCCTTGGGGGAAGCAGCCTAGGTATATATATATATATATATATTGTTTTGAAAAAGCGTTCCCCAGAACTTGCCTCTGTTCTTGCTAAATTATTCAGAATATGCATTCGTACTTCTTCATTCCCTAATTCATGGAAAGAAGCCAATATCCACCCAATTGCAAAGAAAGGAAGTTCCTCTGACCTCTCTGATTACAGACCAATAGCTGTCACATCTTCTCTTGGTAAGGTTTTTGAAACTGTAATTAATAAGCACATAGTTAAACATCTTGAATCCAACAACTTAATTAGTGATAGACAGTATTGTTTTCGCCAAGAAGATCCACCATTGACATACTCAATCTCCAGACTCATACCATCCATCAATCAGTTGACCTACATGTTGAAACTCACGCTGTAGCCCTGGATATTTCTATGGCTTTCGATAGAGTGTGGCACCATTCCCTGTTGTCCAAACTCCCTTGCTATGGACTAAACTCTTTGTTCCTTTGATTTCCTCATATCTCAGCAACAGAAAAATAAGAGTAAAAGTAGATGATGTATATTCCAATTTCCACTCAACGCTGGCGTGTCGCAGGGATCAGTTCTGGCACCAACCCTGTTCCTCGTTCACATTAATGATCTCTTATCTGTCACCCACAATCCCATCCATTCATATGCAGATGACTCAACACTTCATAGTTCATTCACACTCAGACATCCATTTACAAAGTCTGATATCCCTAACTCTCAACTCAGTACAGCAATCTCTTTAAATCAAGATTTATCCACGATCAGTGAATGGGGACAAAATAACCTTGTCTCATTTAATGCTAGTAAAACTCTATACAATTTACTAATAGACAGGTATTGCCAGAATCGTATATTACCTTCATTGCTACAAATATTCCTATTTCCAAATGTATTGAAATTCTCGGCATCTCGCTTAATAATGCCCTAAGCTGGACCTCTCATGTCAGATCACATGCTAAAACCGCCTCAAAGAAACTTGGATTATTGTACAGAGTCCGTAACTTCTTCACTGATGAGCAGTTAGCTATAATTTATAAGAGTCATGTGCGCTCTCAGCTTGAATACTGCTCACCCTTGTGGAATGGATGTGGAGAGGTTGCATTAAAACAACTAGACAAAATTCAGAACAAAGCTGTTAGAATTATTAATAACCCTGCTATTACTAACAAACTACCTCCCCTACAAGTAAGAAGGAATGTTGCCTCCCTAGCGTTATTTTACAGATATTTTTATAGCAAATGCTCAGACGAAGTTGCGTCCATTGTGCCACCTCTCTATGCCTTCCATCGTGCTACACGGTCATCTGGCAGTGCTCATGACTGGAATGTTACTCAGCCATTCTGCAGAACTTCTGCCTATCAGAATTCTTTCATTCCCCGAACTGCATCTCTCTGGAACTAGCTTCCCGAGAGTTGTTTCCCTCCAAACTTCAACCTACAGCTGTTCAAGTCTAACTGTTACAGATATTTTATTAACAGAGGACACCAGTAATCTGGTGCATGGAGTTTTTTGTTCATTTGTTTTTCTTTCCTCTGTTCTGTTTATATATATATATATATATATATATATATATATATATATATATATATATATATATATATATATATATATATATATGTATACTGTATATATTCTTATAATAACCGGCTTTATCTCCTAGTCGTTAATTTTGCACGCTGTGAGCCATCAGAAACGACCAAGCCACTCTATGCTGTTCGGTCTTTTACCTTCACGGCATGTGATTGGCTACTCGATATCACACCACTTCTTGCCCCTCCATCCTTCCTCCTTGAGGTGGGGTAGGTAGAGGGGTGAATTTCCTATGTGTCCAAGGTTACGAGTGGAAGGAGTGTGGCCGGAGAAAGGCAAAGTTCTTGGCCACACCAGTACAGGATCTACTTCTCCCGTAGCACCTGGGCTATCGGAAGCGTATACATCCTGCAGCTTCTGTCCCTGATTATTTTTATACAGTTTGTATTTTTGAGTGTTGGACTAAATCTGTTTTAGGGTGTACATCTATTTATTTTAAATGTACAGTGTGATCTCTGCAGATCTAACGAGTTCACATCTAACGAATTCATATCTAACTACTGACTATTGGACCTCTACCCATATTCGTATCTATAAACGAGGAAGTTTCGAATCTAACGAAAAAAATCTTGGGCGCGCAGTTCCCAAATCTGCCGCCACCTTTTGGCCGACTGCGTGACGTCATTGGCATCCACCATCCCCTCACACCACCTATCCCCAGTCTCCTGCCTCAGTCCAAAGCAAAGAAGGAAAAAAAGAAAAATGAAGTTACTGCTGGGTAGGTGTCTAGGAAGATTACCGATTTGGCACAAATGGAAGAGTTTCTGCGTGGTATCTGCACAACAGAGTCCCGGTGGGTGGGAAAGATGTTACCTTTGCTGCAAAAACTAAACTCAGGAGCTCGGTGAAACCTATGTAAAGAAATTGAATGAAAGAAGACAAACAGTTATCACTGAATATTTAAACAAACGCCGTGAGCTTGGGGAAGTTGTGAAGGCAAATCTTGATGGAAATGAAGGGACAGGAGGCTGAGTGATGATGATTAGAACATAGAGAATCTTCTTCCGGTACATTCCTGATGACTTTTTCTGTATTTGTTGGGATGGAAAAGAATGCAGTCGAACAGATAAACTCGGGGAGGCATCGCGAGAGGCAGTGGAGAGCGAGATGAGGGAGGAAGGTGGTGGTGCTGGTATGAGCGTACATTACACCACAAAGTGTTGTACCTCGGCATTTCATATACACATGTGGTTTCCTTCCCTTGTGGCTTTTTCCTCAGTTCACCTAACACACGTGGTTTCCTTCCCTCATGGCTTTTTCCCCACCTTTTGTTCTCGGAATCAGCAGCGCAACTGGTGCTGCTACCAATAGAATTCAATTTCTCTTCCCTCCTCACCTGTAGTGGTGCCTAAACCAATCAGATTTGTATATTCAGGCAACCTAAGTCCTACCGGTGCTCCGCTCACCTCATTAGAGGACTTTAACCGAGCGGGCGACTTAGTTCCGGCCTTCTTTTTCACTCAGAGCTTCGCCCGGCTGCCTTAAGCTCTCTGTCTCTCCTGGTAAAATCTGGCCACGCGATACAACTTCACATATTTGATACACACATAAACACAACAGCCCGGCACTCCCGCTTCTCACTAAATTCATTACTCATATTCTTAGTCTGTAACTATTCATTCATGTAATTGATCTACACATGCTGTAATGTAATGGCCTTGTACTATGTGAAATCAACGCAATAACTCTGTATTGTCTCCAAGTCAGTAATCACTGCCCTGTCTATTTCTTCCCAACACATTGGCGTTTATTTGTCCTAGCTAGTTTGCCTTGGTGTAGCCCTTAGTAAAATATATATCCTCATAACCAAAACGACACAGTGGTGACCCCAACCTCAATATCCGCCAAACTGGTGGTGGTGGTGGTGGCGTAGGTGAGGAAGAGGGAGGAGCAGCGGTCCAGTAGCCTCCCTTCCCGCCTTGGATACCACTTTCTGTCTTACCCACGCACTCTATTCATCACTCACAGGTGAAAGTTATCTACATTGTTTCTACTTTATTTTATATCTTGTATCACTATGGGTATGATTATATGACTTAATTCGCTGTTTTGGTCGGAATAAAAACTGGTAAAGCGTTTATTAATTACCCATCGACACGTTCATCCTGTGTGTGTGTGTGCGTGTGTGTGTGTGTGTGTGTGTGTGTGTGTGTGTGTGTGTAAATCGCGTTCCTTCATGGATGTATATTTGCATGCGTCAGGTATTGCATGGCAGGATTCTGTAAACATGCCTGAATGGTTGTTTGTGTACAGTGCATAGGAATGTTGATCTGCCCTTGTGTTCTCTGTGATTTGTACATGTAGAGATGTATGGTATGTAGGAGGACTGCTGGGCCTTGCTTGCAGGCTATGAAGCTTCTATACTCACTCGGACACATAATAAAAAAAAAGAAAAAAAAAAGGAGCATTTGATTTCCAAAATGTGTAATGCAGAAAACATATTTAGCTGAATATCAAAAGACTATTACAGTTCCAAGTGACTTTTAAGTGTTAGCACTAAATCGCAGGCTACCACACTGAAAAAGCGGTTTATCTCATATAGTTACTGCTCAGCTGAAAAAGGAAAATGAAAAAAATGCAAAATAATTGTCCATAGTTTCATAACCATTACGTTCGACATAATCTGGCTAATCCATTGTGAATTATGGTGGTAGGTGGTGGTGGTGACCATCATGTGCTCAATTGCCTACTGCGTCCTTCACCTTTATCATTCTTTTACTCCGTGTCAAACCCTTTTCATCTTATTTCTCCTATCCACTCTGCCACTTGCATTAGTTTTCTTTCATTTTCAAATAGTTCTACACTGAGTGACAAGCCTAAAAGTTTCCTGGAACCGAGGAAATTAAGTGCAACGTTGAGTGGTAATCATATGACCAAATAATAGGATGATGTGGAGCTTAAAATGGTGTCCCACTTACTGAGTAGAAAGACTAATGCGGCGTCCATCCGGGAACCAGCATCCACACTCTTCCCCGCGCCTTGTTGTGGCGAGGCGCTGCCTGCCGAAAGGGAACACCTTTTCACTGCAGTGGCAGTTGTTTGCCTGTGGTTGACGGGTCTGCATGACCAGACAGACTAGGATTACCTAATAATCGTGAATTATATTCCGACTTCCATACTGTCATGTACATTGATAGTTATATATTATTACTGGACATGACGATACTTCGTATTGTTAAAGTAAACAAACTGATATCATCTAGACCAGCGTTTCTTAACCTGGGGTGCTAGCACTCCCAAGGGGTGCTGAAGTCAGTTTTAGGGGGTGCTGGAAAATGCAACATATATTGGTTTGGCTTAGTATTGACATCGATAATATTTTATTTTGGGAGAATGTACAAAATGAATTGTCAAGGAGTACATTGCTTTACTTTATCCTTGTAGTAGTATAGGAACTGTAGCAGTGAAGCAACTGTAGTCCCATTAACCAGATGTAAGGGGGTGCTGGACTGTGTGGCCTTACTGCGGGGGATGCTGACGTCGGAAAAGATTAAGAAACGCTGATCTAGACATTCCTCGTGTGTTTTATATCTCTATCGGGGAGTCATTTTTGCATCCCTTATCGGCGCTGTCAAGCTTGTCCCGTACCGTATATTCTTTTTCTTAATACGATG
>NW_027643322.1:0-24990 GCF_032717465.1 Coenobita brevimanus | reverse complement strand
GCACATGCAGAGAACACATCAGGGACATCACAATCCTGGGCCGCAGCCACTACCTCACTAGACAACTGAGGAGCTGGACACACTTTACTTCCACCAATATCATTTCCAAGTAAGAAAGTTACACTTGACATTGGGAGTGTCTCCACCAACCCAACCATAACGGAACCATTAACAAAACCAGACTCTAAATTCGCTCTGCACAGAGGGACAGAGAAGGAATTATTCCCTACACCTTGTAAGATTACAGTTTCATCAGATGAATTAACATTAGAGCCTAGAACACTGGTCAGCATAAGGGATTGGCAAGCACCTGTATCACGATATATTTTAACTGATTTCCTGTCATTATTGTCCAGAGGACTGACAAAACCATCAGACAGGAAATTAGCACATGAACTCTTGAGAGTGTCACCCACGTTACTGCTCAAAAGAGGAGCTTCATCATGAGGATTTAATTTACCCCTCAAAGCAGGTTCAGTTAACTCAGTTAAAGAAATCTGGGAACTCTCAAGGGTGGACACTAGACCAATTGACTGAATATTTAAAGACTCCTTTTTGTTCACATCACGCTGTCTTCTGAAACATTTCTCCGTAGTATGACCAAGCTTACTACAATAAGTACATTTACTTTTCTGAAATCTAGAGGTGGAGCTGGTATTTACTTCCTGAGAGACATCATCTTTATTCTCTTTCCTGTTACCTGTACTCTGAGTAGAGGCAACGTACTTACTCTCAGCTTTCCCTTTTTCTTTAGAATATCTCTTGTGAGTGAGAACATATTCATCAGCTAAAACTGCAGCATCAGACAAATTATCTATTCTTCTCTCATCAAGATATAGGCTTACATCTTTATAAATACACCTCTTGAAGTCCTCCAGCAAAATCATGTGCCTAAATTTACCAAAATCAGAATCCACATTCTTGGAATTTAACCACTGCTCTAACAGATCTTCTTTGATTTTTACATACTCAACATGGGATTGCTTATCTTGCTTGTAAGTTGTCCTAAATTTTACTCTATAGGCTTCAGGAACAAGCTCATAGGCCTTAAGAATCAAGCTCTTAACTACATCATAATAATCAGATTGATACTGAGGCAAAGATGCATAAGTTACTTGAGCTTTACCGGTGAGAACAGTTTGAAATAGTACTGGCCAATACTTTTT
The DNA here is from genome assembly GCF_032717465.1 of Coenobita brevimanus. Classification (NCBI taxonomy): domain Eukaryota; kingdom Metazoa; phylum Arthropoda; class Malacostraca; order Decapoda; family Coenobitidae; genus Coenobita; species Coenobita brevimanus. Next base: position 23,824 of record NW_027643322.1, on the reverse strand, counting down.
GGGCCAATTAAAACCTGTAGCTACCCTCTCAAAGAACTGAAAATACTTTGTTAAATCAGATTCATTAAAAGGAGGGACAAGTTTAACATTTTTAGCCACATCAAAATCATCAGAGCTAGATGATCCAGTTCCACCTTGTTTCATGCGATACTCATGGTCTGCCTGAATCCTAGCAATTTCAACTTGTGCCTCAGCCTCCTTAACACGAGCCTGAAACTCTGCCTCCTTAGCATGAGTCTCCGCCTCCTTAGCCTGAGACTCCGCCTCCTTAGCACGTGCTTGAAATTCAGCCTCCTTAACAGGAGCCTCCTGCAGGGCTAGCTGTAACTTAGCTAATTCAATCTGCGTTTGCTCATTTGGAGAAGTTACATTAAACAAGCTTTTATTAATCATGCCAACAATTTGATCTTTAGAATGATGAGAGTTAACTGCAATTCCCAAATGTTGAGCAACAAGCTTAAGTTCATTCTTTGTTCTGTTTTCTACATCAAACTCTGTTTCCACATTTGACAAAAAATCTTTGGCTTCATCAAGCGTAGTAATAGTAGACATCATGAATAAATCACAGTCACAAAATATCAAGCAATATCCTTATGATAATATCCTGAATATCCTGATATGAGGTCGCCAAATTTATGTTACGGAACAGAGAAAGATAATGTACACTTTAAGTGAGAATACTAAAAATCACTACTGTCCCGTAAAGTTCCAGGTTCAAAACAAAGAGTTAGGTAAAATTGCAAGTTAAAGTTTAATGCTCAAACTAACAACAAAACATTTAGGACTCATAAGGATAATGTAATGGCAAAAAACAGGATAAATATATGGTTAACTGCAATAGCCTCTATTATCTAAGTCAGCCCTGATAAAATGAAAATACACTGGGTAATGCTCAGTTAATGCAAGATAAATTATTACAGATACAATATATTATTAATGATGGCTGACAATAAGAACCTTATATGAATTACAAAAATCTCATTAGGCCTACAAATTAACAACTTATGCCATACAGTACAAGAACAAAATGCAACAACACTCATACTCAAATTACACAGCTGCTAGATGGTTGGAGACTTCCTGTGCACTCACAATAATAACTGTACAGGGGAGGACAGAGATGTGAACAAAATGAGGAGTAGATCTAAGTGGCAATAATGTAGAGACTGAGCTCATTATATAGGGGCCGGCAGAGCTTGATACAACTTGTAAGAAGGACGCGCAAATGAAGCCATGGGGACAAAGAGTTGACAATCCCGCTCTGAACAACAGAAAGAACGACTTTACTATAACGGTAGAAAGGGGGGAGTGAGGTAGAACACGCTCGTGATCAAACAGGCAACACACTGTACGTTAGAATTACACAAAGGATAATGAAATCATAGGCTATGTAACAATATATATATATATATATATATATATATATATATATATATGTGCTCTATACTCTCTCTCTCTCTCTCTCTCTCTCTCTCTCTCTCTCTCTCTCTCTCTCTCTCTCTCTCTCTCTCTCTCTCTCTCTCTCTCTCTCTCTCTCTCCTCTCTCTCTCTCTCTCTCTCTCTCTCTCTCTCTCTCTCTCTCTATATATATATATATATATATATGTATATAGGTAGATAGATAGATAGATAGATAGATAGATATAATGATCAGGGGCATAATGTTTGCTTGCATAAGACGGGCAGAACGTTCTTTGCACGAAGAACGGACCCTGAACGATGCTTAGATGAAGACGAAAATGTCGGGCTGTAGGAGAACGTTGTATATATATATATATATATATATATATATATATTTCTCTCTCTTTTTTCTTCATTCCTAACGTCTGTTCCTTCTTTTTTTTTTTTTTTCGTTTCTTGTCGCTTTTTTCCTTACTCTCTTCCTTGCTCTGTCCCTCCCTATCACTTCCATGTCCTTCATTATCGTTGTCCCTTTACCTTCTTCCTTTTCTTCTGTGTCTTGTATTTTATGAGGTGGTTCTTTCTTCTTCACACCAGCCAGCCAAGGTCTTTGTTCCTCTCTGCCGGTAATACCAGAGCCACTTAAATACCTTAGTGTTACATATTCTACGCTTACCATTGCGCGTCTTTCCCCTATTATTATTATTTGTTATTATTATTATTTTTTTTGTTTTCCTATCCTATTTTATGACGCATATCCCACTCTTTCCAGCTGTTGTCTTTACTTCCACCTCTTCCTGGGTCAACTGATGCAGTCTTATCGAGCCACCATTCTCTCTCTGAGGCAGTTTATAAGTTTTAGTGTTCATTTCAGTACCTATATCACTCTCCTGCAGCTTGTCCTATCATGCAAGTACAGTATATTTTTCCTTGAAGCCACATCCAGGACCGTGTGTTTGTAGGCTGAAACCAAATCTCCCTTGACCCGGACCTATGCTTCCCAGAACAGTTCAGTGGCGCCAAACATTCATGCACTCAGTCTGGGACACGACCGAAGTTCAAGAGGGAGAGTCCACACTACGGCGTCTGGAGAGCTGTCTGTACTTTGAAGGGGTTTTTGGAATACATTTCCTTGACGAGGGCGGAGAGAGGGAGAGAGAGAGAGAGAGAGAGAGAGAGAGAGACAGACAGACAGACAGAGAGAGACAGACAGACAGACAGAGACAGAGACAGACAGACAGACAGACTGACATACAGACAGAGACAGAAATGATCCTGGCTTAATTTCGGTAAATACTTGTTTACCTTTCTAGGTGAGGAAAAAAAAAAAAAAAAGCGGAAGGCTGTCCATCCGACAGGGCACTGAGTCCCATATTTTCCCCTCCATTCCTGTCATAAGGACTTCTCGTATTTTCACAGACTTCCGTTTCATTACGAAATCCGCAAGTAATGATGGATAAGAAATTGGAACAGTATTGCGAATCATGCCAATTAAGCACTGAAATTGGCGAGATAATACTGAATATAAAGAATGAGCAACAAGAAGAATAAAGAAAATTATAAAATGAAACAAAAACATCGAGGGCCGAATGCTAGTTACCCGCCAATATAATGACAATAATACCATCAAATCAGATTTGAGGAAATTCGCAAAACTCTTCGGAATTAAGTCACTACGTTTCGCTAAAAGCCAAGCCATACTAAAAATATTAGAAAGTGTTCACAGAGCGCAGACCTCCGCCAATGCATTGCCATAAAGGATCCGGATCCGGATCCGTGGATATAGGAGCCGGATCCGCCTCAAAATTTAATCATTTTTATTTTGTCCATGGTCCACCTTTCTACAAAATTTCACTGGAATTCATTGAGAACTTTTCGAGATATTGTGCCGAATACTCCTATGCCGGATCCGGATCCGCCTCAGAATTCGATCATTTCCTCATTGGCCCATGGCTCACCCTTCCACAAAATTTCATCAGAATACGTTCATAACGTGTTGAGTAATCCCCCTTACAAACAAACAAACAAACACATAAACAAACGCGGGGTAAGACATAACCTCCTTGCCGGAGGTAATAAGGCGGCTGGCATTCTGTCGTCTTTGATCAAATCCTCAGCAATAATAGTAGGCCTCTGCACATCCACATAGTTTCTATTTACTGAAGATTTGGTGAAAATTCGTCCACAACTTTTCGAGATATTTTGGCATCAGACACACCCCCCCACCCACCCACACACACACACACACACACACACACACACACACACACACACACACACACACACACACACACACACACACACACAAACCGACAAAAACTATATTGTCTCGCCTTGCTAAAGGCGGGCGATAAAAAGTAGCGACAGCATAAAACAAAATAGTCACACCAAATACTTGGCAAACAGTGCCTGCGTTAGGCTCATTATATCTTTGATATAAAATGCTTACGTGTTTTGCTAATTATATCTCTGGCCAAACTGATATCATTCGGACCAGTGATTCGATCACCACCTGCAAAGCGATACATCATTGACATGTATGAGGAACGTAAAATCAAAGCCTTGGTTCAGTGCTTGTTACAGAAACTCAGAATTGGTTAGAAAATTCTGAAGTAATCTGCCTGGAGTGAAAACCAGCAGCATAGAAACTAAATACCCACATTGTTCTGTCGCTGAAAATAAATACAGTTAGAAACGTAAACTTCCTTCCACTAAAACAAAACCGATGAAATTTATAAATTTTACCTATCCATCAACCTTCCTTCGAACTTTTCCAACCCAGTATAGCTAGCCGTAACTCTCTAAAATAGTGCCGTGGCCCTCTTTGGCGTCACGACCCAAGTTAAAGCAGAAATTCTTTAAACCTTCTAACAACAAGACATGCAGTATCATGAAATGAGGAGGAAAAGAATCTTGTATATATTTACCGTTCCATAAAATATGTGGGGAGAGTTGTGTCATTATCAAGAAGCGACGCAGATCCTTTCATCCAGTATGTAAGAGAGGTTGGTCAGTGTGTATGCTGGAGGGTGTCAACACATCCCAGAATAGTAGACTTGGCTAGGGAGGTGAGGAAAGGTTAGAGTGGCTGTAGAGAAAAGAGGGAGGGAACAGCTGAAAGAATAAGAGAGGAGGGAACATTACAGGAAAAGACGAAAGGCGGAAAGTGATTGGGGAGAGAGAGAAAGAGAGAGAGAGAGAGAGAGAGGTTTATTTTTCATGTCAGAGGGGTCACCACACCACCCTCGACAGCCCAGCCAGCACCAGTGACCAAGTGGACGCTGAAAGACCCACACAGGTTGACAGCCAAGATATCCAGAGGCATTGAGCGAGAAAGAAAATTCTCTCTCTCTCTCTCTCTCACACACACACACACACACACACACACACAACAATACCGTATTGACGGTTGGAACGTGTACTCCTCGGCTTTCATTACGTCATAATTGAATGTGTACAACTGATATAAAATGATAACTGGTAAGAGACGAATGGCCTGAAATTTATAGCGCTGATATCCGACCCTGGTTAACCATATATATATATATATATATATATATATATATATATATATATATATATATATATATATATATATATATATATATATATATATATATATATATATATATATATATATATATATATATATATATATATATAGATATATATATATATATATATATATATATATATACTGTATATATACAGATCAATAACAGGCGTCGAAAATGGTATCCGAGCACGATAAGAGCAAGACCACGTTAGTGACTCGTTGCCATCATACAGCCCATTAAACTGAAGGACAGTTGCTGAATGGATGCCTGCATAGGCCTACCATCATCGGTGGTGTGGTGGTGGTGGTCTGTGGTTGTTCTGATGATCCTTACAGCAAGGGGTAGTGAGTGTGTTAAGGACAAGTGAAATGAATGGGACGAAAAATTTGTCACAGTTACAGAGTCTTGATGTTAAGGAAATGCTCAATAAAAATTAAATGATGAAGTGTACTGTACATCTCTCTCTCTCTCTCTCTCTCTCTCTCTCTCTACAGCATATATATATATATATATATATATATATATATATATATATATATATATAAAAGAGCCGCGATGTCTTTGTTTGTTTGTCCTTCAGTCATGCCCAAACTACTGTACAGTCAGCATCAATTGACGTGTCGTAAACAAAAACAACACACGCAACGTGATTTCTATTATTAATAATAATGAAACAAATAGATAGAATGCAACAATTTTATATCTTAAGCTTTGTTTACTAACCTTCTATTTGGGTATAGGTTGACCTTTGCGTTTTCGCACGTCTGCGAGGCGGCCAGGCACTGAATCTGCAAGTTTTTGCAGAGTTGATGGTGGTATGGTGGTCCCGATGAAGTGCATCCTCTAATTTTACCAGTGTGGAGATGTCTTCTTCTCTTATTTTCACTTTTAGAATGGCCCAGAGGTTCTCAATGGGTGATATGTCAGGGCTGTTTGGTGGCCAGTCAGGTATCATCTCGATCTCGCTGTCCCTGCGCCAGTTCTTTACCACCTGGGCGGTGTGGCATGGCGCGCAGTCCTGTTGCAAGATCTCTGCACCTGTCGCCCCAAATCAATCTGCCAGTTTCCCATCTAAAAGGCGCAGGTACACGTCTTTGGTGACAGACTGACCCTTGGGGAAGATGTGCATATCAGCCAAGCCTCTATCTCTATCTATATACCTAGGCTGCTTCCCCCAAGGAAAGGGAGGTAGCCGAGACAGGACGACTCACTCTCCATTTACTCATCCATTCAAACACATTCATTCGCATCGTAGCCCCAAAGGGGAGAATGGACAGATCCTCACCGCACCACACCGCACAAGGGTCAACTGCGCAATGCAATCAGTGACATCCGCAGCAGGGCCCAATAGCAGAACTGGTTTACCCCTGCCACATCATAATAGACCCATCCCCTTACCCGCACCTGACCTGACTAGCTGATCAGACCAAATGCGGGAGAATATCCCCTCAGGGCTGCGTCATCACTTATTCATTCACAATTTCTCTCCATTTATTTCTGTCACGCACAGCCACTCTTCCTTGCTCAACAGACATCCCTCTCGCATCCAGCGCTCTCTTCACACTGTCCATCCATCCTATTCGTGGTCTTCCTCTCAGCCTTACACCTCTCACATCAGATCTAGTTATCTTTTTCACCAATCGCTCATTATCCATTCTCTCCATATGCCCAAACCATTGCAACACCCTCTGCTCAACTCTACCAGCCATCTCCCGAACAACTCCAGTTCTCCTTCGCACTTCATCATTTCGCACTCGATCCATACGCGTCACTCCACACATACTCCTCAGACATCTCATCTCCATTACATTCAAACTTTTCCTCTCTGCTACACCCATATTCCATGTTTCAGCCCCATATAATGCAGTCAGTACCACAACACCCTCATACAGCCTTCTCTTTACATCCATTCTAAGCGAACGACATTTAAACACTTTTGTCATTCCTCCCAGCACCTTTCCTACTTCATTTATTCTAAACTTCACTTCTGCATCTATTCTTCCATCCACAGCAACATGTGACCCTAGATATTTAAAACACTCTACCTCCTCAAGCAACTCACCATTCAAAACTATATTCATCCCCCTACCATCTATCAACCTCGTACACTTCATCACTTTACTCTTATTCTCATTTACTTTCAATTTCCTCCTTTCACACACCCTTCCAAACTCCTCTACCAACTGTCTCAATCTCTCCTCTGAATCAGTCACCAGTGCAGTATCATCTGCAAACAGCAGCTGCTTCAGATTCCACTCTCCTCCATCAACATTTACCAGACTCAGACCACCTAAAACTCTTGCATTCACCTCCTTTACAACACCATCCATGTAAATATTAAACAACCAAGGCGACATCACACATCCCTGTTGCAGCCCCACTCTCATTGGAAACCAATCACTCACAGCATTTCCCACTCTTACACTGGCTCTACTATTTACATAAAAACTTTTCACCCCTTTTAGTAACCTACCATCATGTCCATACAATCTTAAAACAGTCCACAAAGCCTCCCTATCAATTCTATCATACGCTTTCTCTAAATCCATAAATGCCCAAAACACATCCTTGCCTTTCGCTAAATACTTTTCACACACTTGTCTCACAGCAAACACCTGATCAACGCATCCCCTCCCTCTCCTAAAGCCACACTGCTCATCACTAATCACTCCCTCTGTACCCTCTCTAACTCTCATAATTAACACTCTACCATACACCTTACCTACAACACTCAACAGACTTATACCCCTAAAGCTAGTACATTCATACTTATCACCCTTGCCTTTATACAACGGGACCACACAAGCACTTGCCCAGTCAATTGGCACCATACCTTTCTCAAAGCACACATTCAACAATTTTACTAACCAGTCAACAATAGTCACTCCACCACCCTTCAGGCATTCCACAGCACACCCATCCATACCTGCAGCTTTCCCTGTTTTCATCTCCTTTACTGCCTTCTCCACTTCCTCCTTCGTGATCAAAGAATCATTCAACTCTCCCAACACATTTATTCCTTGCACCCTTCCATCCGCCACAATCTCAGCCACCCTTTCCTCCTCTACATTTAATAATCTTTCAAAATACTCTCCCCATCTCTTCCTTACTGCATCCATCTCAATCAACATCCTTCCATCCTCTGCTTTTACTCGTTCTTCCTTCCCAGACTCTCCCTTTCGCACCCTTTTCACCTCCTTCCAAAACATTTTCTTATTCTGTTGAAAATTCTCTGTCAGCCGCCTACCCCACCTCTCATCTGCTGCCACTTTAGCATCACGCACAGCCCTTCTCGCTCTATTCCTCTTTTCCTTATACCTTTCATATGACATCTCATCCTTCCTCTGCAGCCCCACTTCATATGCACGTCTCTTCTCAGCCACAGCCATACTTACTTCCTCGCACCACCATTCACTTCCTTTTCTTACACCACCACCCACACGTCTCACACCACACACCTCTTCTGCATGCCCCACCACAGCACTCTTAAACAACTGCCATTCCTCCTCCACGCTGCCATTTTCCCGATCTTTCACTGCGTTCCACTCATCTTTCAATTTCTCCTGATACTCTATCTTTTTCTCTCTTTTATCCAACTCACTCACTTTCAAAACCTCCCTGCCACACCTAACCCTCCTAGCTCTCACCCATCTCTTACCTACTCTTAACTTTCCCTCCACCAGGTAGTGGTCAGACATACCTCCACCCTCCCCTCTCAGAACTCTCACATCCAACAATCTTCCTATTACATTCCTAGACACAACCACATAGTCCATCAAGGCTCTATCAACAACCCTTCCACCCTCCTGTCTCACCCATGTATACTTATAAATATCTTTCTTCTCAAACAGCGTATTCCCAATCACCATCTCTCACTCAACACACATCGCTATCATTCGTTCCCCATTTTCATTTCTTCCAGGCACACCATGTATACCAACTACACCTTCAACTGCTACATTTCCCACTCTAGCATTCAGATCTCCCATCATTACCACATTCACATTCGCTCCAAAACTCTGCAGACACTCATCAACATCATTCCAGAAAGACTCCCTCTCTTGTTCATCCCTTTCACTACCAGGCCCATATGCACTCACAAACACCCACAACTCACTTTCAAATTTCGCTTTCACCCACATCAGTCTCGATGACACCTCCTTCCATTCAATCACACATTGCTGTACTTCCGGACTCACTAACAAGGCCACACCTTCTCTTGCCCTCTATCAACACCTGACAATCTTCCATTCACACTTCCAAACATAGATTCCCCCTTCCCTTTCATCTTCGTTTCACTCAAAGCTAACACATCCAACTTTCTTCTCACAAACATTCTCCCAATCTCCTCCCTTTTAGCCTCAATCGTACTACATCCACGCACATTCATAGACCCAATCTTCAGGGTACGGGGATAACTCCATCCCCCATCCCTTTCTTTGGCCTGTCTCTTTTTAGGAACTAAAAAACAGAGGAGGGGGTCCCTAGTCCCCCTCACCCCGCCCCTTTTAGTCGCCTTTTACGACACGCAGGGAATACGGTGGCAGTATTCTTCCTAACACAACCTGGCCGCAGAGTAGTAGTACCACCCCATAGTGCGGCCAGGTTGTGTCCCCCCCGCCCCAGGGTTGTGTCCCCACACCATAAGAGAGGGAGGATGTTTTAAGGTCTTGGCGGTATAGTGGGGGTCACACAGGTCCGAGCCCTTGCGGCGCCACACCTTTATGCCTTTCGTATCACTAACACGAAAAACTGATTCGTCTGTCCACAAGACCTTTCTCCAATCTTCTTGAGTCCATGAAGAATATTTTTCGGCAAAGGCAAGCCTCTTCATCCACTGAGTCTCTGTCACCATAGGCTTACTTCTGTTCTTTATTTTGCTGTATTTCAGTTTATTTCGGATGATTCTCTGTAGAGTTCGTACAGCTGTTCCCTGTAGTAGATCTTTGTTCTTTTCCTCAATTTGTTTTGCTGTAATTGTTGGATTTTTTTCTAACTCCCACCTGATAATTGCTAATGTCATGTCTCCAACGTTGGAAGGCCTTCCCCCACCATATCTGTGATGGGGTGTATCACGCTTGCCACTCACCTTAAATTTAGACACTTGTCGTTGCACTGTACGTAGGTTTACTCCTGTTTCTTGGCGGATTTCTCGGCAGTTAAGGCCTAACTTATGACACTGCACTATTTTTACTAAGTTATCCTGGCTTGTATACTTTTTTGACATTGTTCACGATTTGCACAAGCAATTTTGCAATGGTCGGTAACGCCTCGCGCAAGGTTTTGGGAAAAGGGCACAAAAAATCTCCGAGATCAATCCCCTACAAAAGCATAATTAAAACTGACCGTTATATCTTTAAAAACTCTGAACGGCAACGCCTCTGAGTTGCCAAGTAGTTAATTTTTCCTGGGGCATTTTTTCTCGGGCGTTATGAGACGATATATCACAAACATAATATATAGGTCTAGCGAGGCCTGCAACGACACGTCAATTGACGCTGACTGTAATGGTCAGAGGCCCCCAGACCCATATATATTCTGAATCAAGGTGACCAATCATGGTTTTAGGGGGGGTCAAAATTCAGATCTGAGTCATTTGAGGTCACCAGTAGTGTTCGCCTTTTTGTCCCAAGCAACGCCAGATACCCCTGCAGCACATTTTTTGGCATGGAGACTCACATGACCTCTAGTTCAGACATAGGCTATGTGAGGTTGACATCCGAGGTCATTTAAGGTCACAGGTAATAGTTAACAAGTGACCTTAAATACTGAGCGTTAGTCTGCGAAAGCTGAAATAGAAAGTTCTTGGACTGTTAATAATTCCCACTCAGTAGCTTAAGAGGTACATTGTCTTTTTGGCCCGGCATCGCCGGGTACCCCTGACAGTATTATACGTTGTTAAACTGGTTTGTCCTCTTGATTTCATACAAGACGATTCATTTTTTTTTTATTACTGCAAAAATATATCGTAGCTCTTTGTTATCCATCTTTCTGTCTGCCTGTGTATTCATCATACATCAGTATTCTAAGCCACTGCTTTAAGAATCTACAGGTGTTTCTTTAGCAGCCAACACGTATTCCTGATCGCCCTGGAGAGAGACCAAAGATAATTGAACGTTTTCCTACAACTAATCCTTCTGTTGACTATTTCAGTCTTACCTCATCTGTGGACCTCTGATTACAATCTTATCTCCGTAACCTCTTCAAGCCTTCGGGTCCTCCCAGGAAGCTCCGTCCGTGGCAGTTTGTCACAGTGGCCTGGGATTCCCTCAGGTGGTTTTTTTTTTTTTTTTTTTTTTTTTCTGGAAGGACTATTGCTTCAATAGCCGAGAACCATCCAGGATTGCTTTGGACATTACGGAGTTTATTCTCTCTGGCATAGAAACGATGGGAGACTATTCTCCTTTCTCAAAATAATAAAAGAAACACCTTGACTCAGTCACGCTTGCTCTGATGCTGTTCCCAAGAAGGCAGCTTTCAAAACGTACCCTGAATATTGTTAGTTTAATGTATTTCTGACAGAAATAATCCAAACCTGCTGCTTGTCTGATTTAGTTCATTTATATGCTCCAAGTTCTTCAACTCATATTCTTTCCGATCCTTCTGGCACTTTGTCAAAAAAAAAAAAAAAAAAAAAAACTTCCTATTTCCTTCCTCTTCTCCACTCTGATGATTCCGTAACGTTTTCTTCTAAGTCACAAAGCTGAACTTTTTCCTTTTAAAGTTCTCATTAAACTTCACTCTGGATGATTCTGGTGCCTTCCTTACTTATCCCCCTCCATCTAATTACAGTATTCATACCTGACACTAAAATTTCTCTAAGATATATATTTTCTGTGCCTATTGGCCTCAGTACTGTTAAGAAGTGCTCTATGGCTATGGTTCTGTTGGGATCCCGTTTGTTGTTCATAACAACTGTGCTTCCATGCAAACATCCTGCTCTGTGAATCTCTTTTGTATTTGGCTGTCAACTCGCACCCATCCCTCTTGCTGGAAGCTTCTTCGTATTCTGGCTGTCCTGAAGATGGACTTTTTTTTTTTTATGTGACCAACTCTGGGCATAGGCTTCACAGCCTGCTTTCAAGGTCCAGTAGTCCTTCTACACACCATACACCTCTACATGTCACCACTTCGGCGCTAACACCCACCGTCCATACTGAATACATGCTAGGGCTGTCTCATACAGGACTTGTGTATTGGTATTAGCGGGGGTACTTTTACATGTCGGCGGTTCTTCTGGTAGATCAGTAAAGTCTGATATTTATGAAATTCAAATCCTTAAACTGTTCCCTGACCCAGCCACCACCTCCTCAACATTCTAAATATCGTGAATTTTTATATCTATCCTTAGCATGGAGATTATCACGTGATATTCCTCTCGTAACCCCTTTTCTGTCCGTCGGTGTGGATTCTGCCGGGTCCTCTCCACGTACAGTCTTCTCGCCTTCCTCCCTGATTCATGGTCATCCTGCTTTTCGGACTGGTAAAAATCATTGCTATTGCACTTTGCATCTCAAAGACTTTCGACTCGGCCTGGCATTATATATGTCATTTCTAAGCTGCCTTTTTTTTTTCCCCTCATTCTATCCGTGCTCTGATTTATAGCATCTTTCTTCGTTGTTTTTTAGCTGTTTTTATAGAAAGCCACAGTTCCTCTTCTAAAGCTATCGGTAGTGATGTATCTCAGGGTTCTCTCCTGTCACTAACTACTGTACTGTACCTTCCCTCTTTTCATCAATTGCCCTCTGAGTTGCATAACTATCCTATCCACTCATAATATATTGATTCCATTTATCACATTTCCCCTCACTTGCCTCACTCTCCATCACGGCAGTTGTTTCACTATCACGGGATAGAGCTATGGCACACTTAATTTCTAATTTAGCTATCGTTTCTGATCCTGGGAAAGAAGACCTTCCTGATTTCAGGCATCAAAAAATCTGTTTTATATTTTCCAACTTGTGTGCATCTTTCATCTTTCACAGGAATATCCTATAATATTCAGAATCACACTGCTCGGCTCTCCGCGATCTCTGAAAATGGGTGAGGTGTCATTTTCTCTCAGGACTTATCGTAGAATGATCATAATTATATATCTCATGCAAAATCCGCCTCCAAGATATTGGCATGCTAAGCTGACTCTATGCTTTATTTACTTTTGTGCTGGTGCTGACTTTGTCCAGAGGTCTTGTTCGCCCCATGAAGGTGTAGAAGATGTCAGGCGAGGCCTTCTCACATGCAACTATTCCATACAGGTGGAGTTAAGTCTTTTGGTCTCATCAGTTACCCTTCTGCTACTGACTCTCTTCAGTTTCTCTCTCTTCACTGCACTGTTGCATCATTCTCCCTTTAGACTTTTCTATTGCAGTCTCAGTGGCACTGCTCTTCTAAATCATCCGTGTTCATGCCCCTTCATTATGGCTTATGCTCAGTGGCCGTCTGGCAGTGCATACTCGCCATTTTTCTATCCAACTCTCTCAGGAGAGATTGATTACAATGTTTGCGGCAGGTCAGCATAGGAACTGTTTTCTTCAGTCTGTGTTTCTCTCGTTTTGTAATCTCTAATAATGTAACTGCTACGTGTCCAGGTATCTTGAAGCGAATAGGTTTTACCTTTGTCTCTCTTTTGTTCAGTTTTCATGAAAAGAGCATCCTTTACTTACGATTTTAACATTTGCAACTTTCTTCTTTGCATAAGGCCGGGCGCACATTGAGACGCAGGGCAGCGTACCCAGCAGGGCAGACACTGGGCAGGGCAGTGCAGGGCAACACAGGGCAGCATAGGCTTGGTGCGCACATTGAGAAGCAATCTGTCGTCCTGTGCGGGTACTGTGGTCATGGCTGTCGCTCAAGATTACTTAAGAAACCTTAGTTCAGAGTCCGACGCAGAAAATGAATTCGAGAAAGTTATGTTATTATATGACATTTGTAAAGGAAAGCGGTCACTGTGGAGTGAATGCATGGAAAAGAGGAATACCCATGGTGCATTTGCTTTAACCTCTGAGCTGCCTTATGCAAGATACAAGAACTTATCAGATTAAGCCGAGAGCAGTTTGAAGAAGTGCATAATATGATACAAAGTGACATATCCTCTGAAGGATCCAACGCCCCAAACCAATCCGGAGTAAAGATAAACTGGCTGTGTTTCTAAGGCCAGTTTATATTTCTTCACATCTGTCTTTAAGGAATATAGAGACAGAGGAAATAGTCTTCTGATAAACAATTCCCCTTTTCTTTTGGTCCGTAATACTGTCTCCATAATTTTATTTTAATGGATTATTGTAAAAAAAAAGAAAAATAACAGGAATAAATGTTTTAATAAGCATAGTTTCAGAGAGAGAGAGAGAGAGAGAGAGAGAGAGATGTGCAATGGAGCTCAGGGTTTGAAAGAAGGTAGGAATGGAGAGAGAGAGAGAGAGAGAGAGAGAGAGACTCATCACAGGTTAACAAAATAATCAGACATATGGAAAGCCTATATCTCAGTCGTATACGTATGCAAGTTCATGATATTATTTTTCATACAGCAATATACTCACCATCTTTAAACTGTAGAGTGCATGGAATCGCAGCCCATATCTCGTCTTTATAAGATCCCTTCATGTACTCAGGATGAGTAATGTCATACATCACTCTTTGTTGGCGGACAGCCTCTATAAGTTCCTCGTTGGACGACATCGTGAGTACTGTCAAAATGAACTACTGTGCCGCACGTGTGCAGGAAACTGCGTTTCAAAGACTGCGTGGCGCAGGCCGACACAGGTCGCACCTACACGGTGCTGCCCTGCGTGCCCACGTGCGCGCTTACATTTAAAATAGTGAGATGCAGTTTTCTGCCCTGCTCTGTGCTGCGTCGCCTGTGTCGCCTGCGTCTCAATGAGCGTCCGGCCTGAGCAGACCTATATCGGCCTGCGCTACGCAGTCTTTGAAACGCAGTTTCCTGCACACGTGCGGCACAGCTGTTCATTTTGACAGTACTCACGATGTCGTCCATCGAGGAACTTACAGAGGCTGTCCGCCAACAAAGAGTGCTGTGTGACACTACTCATCTTGAGTACATGAAGAGATCTTATAAAGACGAGATATGGGCTGCGATTGCATGCACAATTCAGTTTAAAGATGGTGAGTATATTATGAAAAATATCATGAACTTGCATACGTATACGACTGAGATATAGGCTTTCCGTTGATGTGTGCCTTTGCATCTTGTGTGTGTGTGTGTGTGTGTGTGTGTGTGTGTGTGTGTGTGTGTGTGTGTGTGTGTGTGTGTGTGTGTGTGTGTGTGTGTGTGTGAGAGAGAGAGAGAGAGAGAGAGAGAGAGGGAGAGAGAGAGATGGTACCACTGAATTGTAAATAATGAAACTAGCTCTTGGGATATTAGATTTATTGTAGTTAGTAAATATCAAGTAATTCTATGAAAACTATTATATGATGCAAATTGTATAACACAACGAAATTTATCAAAAATAATAACATGCCTACAGCCTGTATCCTCATTATTTTTTCCGTCATCATTACTTCCCTTATCCACTTATTCCTTCCTCTCCTCTTCTAAGGTTTCTTAAGTAATCTTGAGCGACAGCCATGACCACAGTACCCGCACAGGACGACAGACTATTTCTCAATGTGCACACCACGCCTATGCTGTCCTGTGTTGCCCTGCCCTGCCCTGTCCTGTGCCTGCCCTGCTCTGCGCTGCCCTGCGTCTTAATGTGCGCCCGTTGGGGTGATGTGACAATAGAAACTGTAAAGGATCGACTACAGTATTCATTGTGTTTCACGTCATCCATTCATATATATTCTTTTTCTCTTTGGAAGTTTATGTCATTCGTACTCCTGCATGAGAATCCTCTCTCCGCACACACACACACACACACACACACACACACACACACACACACACACACACACACACACACACACACACACGCACGCACGCGCGCGCGCGCGCGCATTTGAAATTCATCCTCCCATTTCGTTTGTTGTCGTCGACTCCTCCCGTCAACATTACTATTTTTCTTGTTTTTTTTTTTTTTTTTACTGTTACATGCGTCACTTTATTTCGTCAGGGCCGTAATGTTTTTTTTTTTTTTTTTTTGGGTGCAAATTTTACTTTATTTTTCTTATGACAATTTCCATTTTTCTAGAGATTATATTACATTCCCTCCCCCCCCCAAAAAAAAATAGTGATATGAACTGGGACGTGACATCCTTTGGACCAGACAAATGGGTTACTGAGACTATATACAGGCATTCTTTGAACAGTTTTTCATAACTGAAAACTACCTTGGACATCCATGTAAAACTGATAGAAAATGAAGAAACCACTTAAATATGTAAAACCTAACCGCATCTAAAAGTGAAAGAATATTCTACAGATCTAACGCTGACTTATTTCGCACCTATCCATTGCATCCTTCAGAATAAGCTGGATATTCTTTGAAACTACCTTTGACCATTTTTATTTTCATTTCTTCTCAACGACCTTTTCCTCTCCTTCCTCGTGCCGTTCAAAAGACCAAAGATCATGTTTCAGATCTCCTCCCTCCAGGTGTGCCTGTGAAGCGGTGTTCTGTTGGCCTATAATGGTGTGATGAGTTTAATCGTCTGTCAGCCCTCTGACATGTTTTGATGATTTACAAGCACAACCGTCATCTTATCGAACCATTGTTATAAAACAATATATAGTTTTCCATTAGAATACTGCACCTATTCCTGATGCTCTATATAAAAGAATAGATTTACAGTGCAGTGTGTACACTGTTGCAATATGTACGAGCAACACAAAAAGACAATTGTGCTGTGGCGGGAAAGTGCAATCACCGGTATGTTTTCGAGCACAAAAATAATTCACAACCCAGAGGGGTTTTCCAATGCTGTTCATCCATAATGCCCAGTGTAGGTGGGGGAACAACTGAAGTTTCACTCAGTGAATACTGGCATTGCTACAAAGCACTCATTCTTCACTTTAATGTTTTTAGCTTATTAATGATTTAAGACAAACACTGACTATTTCGTTGGTAAAACAGGATTTTTTATTTTTTTCACACTCGTGTGCATTACAGGATGATGAACAGTAATGAAATTAATGTCAAGTGTGTCGCTAAATTATAGGTAGTATTTAGAGTATTTCTTTTAATTTTCCACAGCTGTAGTTGTTGTTGATCAACCCCAGTCTGTCTGGCCAAGCAGACCCATCAACAGCAAGCAAGCAAGCTACGGCCCCTGCAGGGTCATCCCATGCTGTGAACCGATGATCCCTTACAGTTGACAACGCCTTACCACAGTGAAGCGCGGAGAACAGTGTGGAGGATTGGTTCTTGGATGAATCTGCATTTGCATCTCCACCCAGTTAACAGAGGTACCATAGCAGGCTCCATTTCACCCTGCAGTTTGGCTATATGGTTACTACTCAGCGTTGTATATTGTTTCCTGGGTAACAGGAAACCATTTAGCTTGTCTCTCAATGTAGAGCCACCTAAAGTGGAAAGAAAAGTAATGAAAGTGACAGGAAGGAGTGGGAAAGTAGGGCATCTACTTTATTACAGGACGGCTCACTTACATGGGTGTGTGGCGTGGTAGAATAACTATGGTACGGCGGCGCTGAGAATATGGCATGACATAGAATTAAGTGGGTAAGAAATGAACCCTTTGAGTACGATGGCGTACTTGATATTCCACTACTTCTACAACCAGGTTTCTTATGCAGCTTTGGAGAAAATTTTCAAGCTGGAGGATTTATATAACCTCCGTTAATCCTTTTTTTAAATATTAGAAGTGTGATCTGCCTTGCATAAACCTGTTTGGAAGTAGCGAGATGAAAGTAAGAAAGCACGGCCTGGATTTAATAAGCGAATATGTTCACGTCCACATGAACCTGGGTATAACATCAACTCACCCTCACTTCCCACAGCTACACATATTCTCGTATAATTCCTCACAGTCATTACACACACAACCCTACCGATATAAGCAACATATGTCACCACTGGATTGTCGGCTTTCAAAGTGCCGCAGTATCTCACACAAACACTACTCCAGCCATTAGTAAACCCACAAAATATCTTCTTCACCCACTGCTACCAGTTAATGACGAATGCTCTGTACCTATTTCTTCTACTGATAAAGCAGATCTCTTCGCTCAGACTTTCTCCTCCAATTCCACCTTAGACGATTCCGGTGCTGTTCCTCCATCACTTCCCCCTCTGACTTCCTCATGGCTGACATTAAAATTTCGTCAGCTGATGTATTTTCTGCCATAACTGGCCTCAACACTAACAAGGCATATGGGCCTGATGGAGTCCCTCCTGCTGTCCTCAAGAACTGTGCTTCAGTGCTTACATCCTGCCTAGGTAAACACTTTCGCCTTTGCCTGTTAACTTGTACCTTTCCTTCTTGCCGGAAGTTTGCTCTCATTCAGCCAGTCCCAAAGAAGGGTGACCATTCCCAACCCTCTAACTATCGTCCAATTGCTTTAACATCCTGTGTCTCAAAAGTTGTCGAGCCTATTCATAACACAAAAGTTTTAACGCATCTTTCCTATCACAACCTTCTTTCTGATCGTCAGTGTGGGTTCTGTCAGGGACGCTCTGCTGGCGATCTTCTCACCTACTTTTCAGACTCCTGGTCATCCTCCTTTCAGGACTTTGGTGAAAGCTTTGCCATTGAGCTTGACATCTCAAAGGCTTTCGATCGAGTCTGGCATAAATCTTTAATTTCCAAACTGCCCTCCTACGGTTTCTATCCTTCTATCTGTGACTTCATCTATAGCTTCCTTTCTGGTCGTTCTATACCCGCTGTTGTAGACGGCCATCGTTCTTCTAGATTTGTCAACAGTGGTGTTCCTCAGGGTTCTGTCCTATCACCAACTCTCTTTCTTTTATTCACTGATGATCTTCTAAGCTGTACATCTAACCCAATCCACTCGTACGCTGATGATTCCACCCTTCACCTTTCCATTCGGTTCCCGCAACGTCCATCTCAGCTGTTACTTCAACAAACAAGGGATGAGACTATGGCACACCTAATGTCTGACTTGGCTTGTATCTCTGACTGGGGTAAAAATAATCTTGTTTTTAATGCATCAAAAACTCAGTTTTTATGTCATAAATGACTAAATGTCATAAAAGACTTTGTGGTTCCTTTTGGTTGAGTTATATATATATTAGACTTATGGACGAGCGGTTTTTATATCTTGGAGTAGCTTCCCATGCTAAGCCCTTCTCCCCACTGACCTGCCTGTTATAAGGCTAACCTCCGTCTGACCTCTCTTTCCTAAATTCTGGTGTAGCAGGGGTGTGTCACGTGTGTTCCTCGTGGATGGAAAGTTCTAGCAGCCTGTGTGTGAGTATGTGTGTATGTGTGTGTATGGTCACTAGGCGCTGTCGTGTGCCTATCAAGCATTCCTTGAATTAAGAGTGTGTAAGCATGTTTAGCATTGCTCGATTCTCGCAGACACAATACCTTCTCATCATCTGACTCCCTGCTTCTATCTCTCTCTCTATCTATCTATTTATCTATCTATCTATTATGATTTGTAATTATAATATGTAGTCCTGACATCTGCTCGGCCGCGCGAAAATGGCGTACCATCGACAGTTAGTAGTCCTAACATATTAATACACATTATATACACATTATAATGAACTTATAAGCTAATTAAGTGAAATACATAATATTGTAAAAGTAACATAATTGTATGAATATTGTATACATATAATATAGTAAATAGTGATTATTCAGTAATATTACATTTTAAACAAGTTGTATACATTTTGTGAGATGTGTATGTATAACAGACATACGCATATAATTGTGCAATGGTAATACTTCTAGGTTATACATTACATAGAGTTATCACTTTAGTAATGTCTAATATTTCACCTAACTTGTATGATGATACTGGTAATACAGAATTGTGCTATAGTTGTATGACTTATAATATTGTACTAACATTGTGGTACTACATAATTGTAATATTTTATGAATTGTTACATAATATTGTGGTAATGCATAATTGTGTTGGCCTTATGATTGTAGTTACATTTTGTTAATGCAACTCTTACATAAGTGTCTTGGCCTTATAATTGTAGTTAAAGTTACATAAAAGTTACATCTTGTTAATGCAACTGTTAATTGGCAAAGTGTAACATAATGCAATCGTTTGTCGTTACATAATTGTTACATATCGTTTGTAGTTACATAATTGTAGTTAAAGTTACATAAAAGTTACATCTTGTTAATGCAACTGTCACAGAAATGGTACATATTGTTTGTAGTTACATAATTGTAATAATTGCAGTCCTAACATATGCTGCGGTCGATGATAGTGATGATGTGTCATGCCACTTGTTTGTGGAGACAACAATTTGCTTTTTTGTTTGTAGTTTATGTGGTATTTTGACTTACACTTACACTTATTTTCATTTGTTTGTTATGTGATCCTACTCTATCTCTCTTTTTTCTTTCTTACTTTTTCTTTCTTTCTTATTTATTTTTATTTTTATTTATTTTTTTTGTATGTATTGATTTTCTATAGTTTGTTTTTCTTCGCTTGTGTACGCTTTTTCCATGTTGTTCATGGTTGCATAATTGCTGACTAATTTCCTTGAGATACTTTGTTAAAGTTTAGTTTATATTGCACAGATATTATTGAAAATGATATTATATAGTCCCATATTTTGTCATTTTATATAAAAAATATATATACATATATACAGTATTAACTATATACACTGATTTGTTGTTCACATGTACCTATCGTGGGTAATATGTGTGTCAGCACGATTGTGTTGAAGATGTTCACTCTTGCTAACGGCATTTGTGTTGGCCATTTTTTTTTTTCTCTCTAGTTTATCTTGTAACTTAATTTATATGTTTCCACTAGGTAGCTTTAATTAATAAATGTTTAATACAGTTCTTTTAATCGCTCACTGAGTAACTGTGATGGTATATTTTCTTTATCACTTGTAGATGTAATAATGTATAGCTGTATGTATGTAACACGTATTTTATGTAGGTATAAATTGTAACACTCGTTGGTAGTAAATAAATGTTATAATAAATGAATGAATATATACAGTGTAGAATATTTATTGTTGGTGATTATTTAGTGTTTGAGTTATGCAGATAACTGAAGTAAGTATGTATATTTAAACTGTAACTATACAGCACGTTTTATATGTTTGTGCAGAAGCTTATTGTCTATCACTGTGTATTGTAAAAATGAAGTAACTATGTAACTCACTAATTTTTACCGTGGAGGAAATGGTGTGAGTGGTGTTGCACGTGGTGATAGCGTTGTCCTTCGCGGGTTGATTAACGTGTTGTCGTCTCAGCACATGGTGACGTCGGCTTCCCACACTGGTAGCTGTGGTGAGTGAATAAGTAGCGATGAGTAACTTGAGTGAAGACGAGTGAGTAAGACGAGTTGTGAATATGGACTTGGTGTTTTGCTGCGTGTCTTGACCTCTGGGTCAGCATAGGCGGGAGGGAGTGGTGGGGGCTTGTGTGCTTGTTGCTTCGGTGTTTCCTCTTCTTTACTTCCTTTGTTTTATATTCTTCTTGTTGCTGCTTGAAGTTACGTGAAGATTATAGAGTTGTTTTGTAGACTTGTAGACTATTTGCATTGTAGGTTGTATTTTGTCGGGATTCACTGTAGAACTGAAGCTAATCTTGTAGAGTCTCGCCTGCTTTTGTAGAAATTTGCTTTTAATTGGGAGACGATGTCCATAGATTCGCTGGTTCGTCGTAGAAGTTGCAAGATCGTATCAATATTTTGTTAAACTACTTGCAAGGCGTCGTGTGATCTCTTGACCTCTGCATCAGCATGATGATCGGGGAGATGGAGGGGCTGGTTGGAGAGAAGTGTCAGGAGCTGGTTGTAAGTTGTTGGTTGTGAGAGGTATTCTTTTTGTTTTCAATCTTGATATTTTGTAGGAATTCAATGTTGATTCATAGACGAGGTTCGTATCCCACCGCTGCCACCAAATGTCATAAATGACTAAATGTCATAAAAGACTTTGTGGTTCCTTTTGGTTGAGTTATATATATATTAGACTTATGGACGAGCGGTTTTTATATCTTGGAGTAGCTTCCCTTGCTAAGCCCTTCTCCCCACTGACCTGCCTGTTATAAGGCTAACCTCCGTCTGACCTCTCTTTCCTAAATTCTGGTGTAGCAGGGGTGTGTCACGTGTGTTCCTCGTGGATGGAAAGTTCTAGCAGCCTGTGTGTGAGTATGTGTGTATGTGTGTGTATGGTCACTAGGCGCTGTCGTGTGCCTATCAATCATTCCTTGAATTAAGAGTGTGTAAGCATGTTTAGCATTGCTCGATTCTCACAGACACAATACCTTCTCATCATCTGACTCCCTGCTTCTATCTCTCTCTCTGTCTATCTATATATCTATTATGATTTGTAATTATAATATGTAGTCCTGACATTTACACCTATCAACCCAACACAATCTTCCACAGGAGTACCCTCTAATATTTAATAATATCCAGCTCAATCCTGCATCATCCTTGAATATGCTTGGGGTTTCATTCACAAGGGACTTATCTTGGAAAGATCATGTTGGATCCCTTGTAAAATCTGCTTCCTAGAGATTAGGTGTGCTAAGCCGACTCCGTACCTTCTTTACCCCTGCACAGTTGTTGACTTTATAAACGAGTTTTATCGCCCCTTTTTCGAATACAACTCCCATGTGTGGCTCCCCACATACAGCTCTTCTCAATAGAGTGGAGTCCAAGGCTTTTCATCTCATCAACTCTCCTTCTCTTACTGGCTCCCTTCAACCTCTGTCTCTTCGCCGCCCTGTTGCATCTTTATCTCTTTTCTGTCACTGCTTCCATGGTCACTGCTCCTCTGAACTGTCTGCTTGCATCCCTTCACCTCTACAACGGGTGCATAGCACCCGTCTAGCAACAAACTCTCGTTCCTTTTCTGTCCAACTGTCTAATACAAGAGTTAACCGTTACTCTCAATCCTTCATTTATGTAGCAGGTTAACTCTGGAACTGTCTCCCTCTGTCTGTATTTCCTACTTCCTATGATCTCCAGTCTTTCAAACGCAGTGTGTCCAGGCATCTCGAAATGAAAGGATCTTGAATTTGGCTCTCTTTTGTATTGTTTTTGTTTTTTTTTCTTGGAATGAACGGTTTGCGGGCTCCTGGCTTTTGATTCCTCCTCTCTTGCATAAAAAGAAAAAAAAGAATACACCTTCCGTATGTATTTAATGCGCGTACAGACTTTAAAATGCTACCGCATAACACTCACACAACACACATTTCTTATTACAGCCACACAGAAGTGCGTTATCAAAATGTTAAGTGTATATTGACTGTATGATATATTCTAAGTATACCCGAATTAGTAGTGGGTCACTTCTTAAATACATAGCAATTCAGATGTGAAACAATGGATTATGCCTTTGTTCGAATTTTAGGAAAAGAGAATAGGTTGATTACATACGACCCTTGGGGAAATAGTAGCCAGATAGACTATTTCCTGGTCCGGAAGGCTGATAGGTGGAGATTGGTGAGGGATGTTAAGGTTATAGGGAGCGATGAGTGTGTGTAGCAACACAAATTACTGATATATGACTTGGTATCTAAGAAGCGGGTGATGAAGAGGATGACCTATGCACCTGCCAAGGAAATATGGAGGTTGAAAAAACAAGCAGTAAGGGATGCCTCCTAGAGCGAGATGAGTAGAATGGTGGCTGAGCAGGGAGCTGTTGACAGAAGTGTTAATGAACATTACAGAGCTCTCAAGAACAATCTCTTGAGAGTTACTGATTCAGTGTGTAGATGGACAATGGGATCCCCGAGCCATAAAGAAACATGGTGGTGGGATAAGGGTGTAGAAC
>NW_027643321.1:0-24990 GCF_032717465.1 Coenobita brevimanus | reverse complement strand
AAAAAAAAAACAGAAACAGATGTACAAATATATATACTGTTTGGACGCTGAGAAAAGGACAGAGAAAATAGATTAATATGCAAGAAGATACACAGGAACCACAACAGCTACTACTGGTAGATAATTGGGTGTGGTTAGTGAGGCCCAAGTTCGAACCATTCAGAGAAATAGGTTTCTTTTTCTTTTTTTAACCATTGTTGGTCCCTGTCTGAGTTTTATTTATTGTCTTGTGTTGGCTAGTCATAGATTTATAAATGACGTGTGTATGTGTGTAACAAAATGGTGGGTGGTAAGCCGTAATAAAACAGCAAGTTGTATATCCTGGGGCAAAACGTTAAATGGGATAGTTTTAACATTTTTGGTGGGCCATATTTCTCTCTTCATCATAGTAAAATCGTGTGACGTCAGCGGAAATAAACTGCAAGTAGGTAATTGGCAGGCAAAGGGTTAAAGGCGTTTTGTTGTGGCCACCCTGGATGAAGCCTGCCATTGGGTGTGGCCTGAGGGATGGCCAGACCCACTGACTAATAGATAAATAGATAGATACACACACACACACACACACACACACCCTGGATGAAGCCTGCCATTGGGTGTGGCCTGAGGGATGGCCAGACCCACTGACTAATAGATAAATACACACACACACACACACACACACACACACACACACACACACACACAATGCACTCTCTCCACACGCACCTTAGCCTAACGTACACATTTTTCAAAAACTCACTCTAATCCTACGCACACTCACATCTACTTTCCAATAACACTGTTACCTAGTTATCAGACTTCCTCTCCTCCTTCTTCCACAAATAACCACCACAGCCACCCAGGAACACAACCACACTAACATATCCTAACAACAAATAGGTCAGAGTGGAGAAAGCTGGCACAGATCTGTGTCATGCAGTGGAAGGATGCTGGATGATGATGATGATGATGATGCTTAACCCTCTCATCGCGGGGATAACTCTGGTATTTTAGTCCAAGTAATTTCAGTCGATGTTATTCAGGTGAGAGTGAGTCATATTAGTCTTGGTGTGTTATTACTGTCATCGTTAACCCCCTAATGACCGGAAAAGCTCTAGTAATTAATTGCAGCTAACGCCAGACGAATTTATTCAGCTGAGAGTGAGTCATAGATGCCTGAGTGTTAAGATGAGGAGCTGATACCTAACCGAGATGAAGCAGGCGTCACAGATAGATAGACAGATAGATACACTGGATAATTGAAAGAGGGGAAAAATATTGTTAAAAATTATACTGATGGATTAATGAGGTCAGAGAGGCATACAAATAAATAGACAAAAGAAAGACAAAAATATGAACTGAACAAGAGTTAGATTAAAACACATGGACAGAAAGACACACAGACAGAAACCACCACAGCCAACACAGGTAGATAACTGGGTCTGGTGAGTGAGGCCAGGGATCGAAACCATTGTCCCGGTGCCGGTTTCTTTTTTATATTTTATGTCGCTGTTATTTTATAAGCATAGTTTCATACCTTGTCTCGTTCCGTATTTTTTCATAATACTCTCTCTCTCTCTCTCTCATAATATGAATCACATCACGAGGCCACAGCTAGAGTTACTGGCCATCGAGACATACGCCCAATAAGTGAGATGTGGCCATCTTAGATAAATAAATAGATTATTGCTGGATAGCCAGCGGTAGATAAACAGGTAAGTATTTCGGTACATAGACATACGTATATGGACTAAAAATATAACAAAGAGGTGGTGAGAATGAAAACATATGCAACAGATAATTAGATAGATTCAGTACATATGTAAGGAGACGGATATTTAGAAAGACATTTTGAAAGATTGAAAGCTTTAAATACAGGTATTTGTATATAAATGGATATACAGGCAGGTAGACGCATAGTTAACTGACCAGCAGGTCGAATGAATGGCTGATGAAAGATATAGGTACGTAGATAGATGGTAATAGAGGAAGACAGGTAAACAGATAGATAGGTGAGTGGACATATTGACAGGCAGATAGATGGATGAATAGTCAGATAGATGGAGAGATAGATAGATGGATATATAGATGGATAGACCAACAGACACACAGAAAAAGAGTGCCTTGTTTATTCATTCATTGATTCATTCCTTCATTTTCGTCACACAAAGGAAAGGAAGCCATAGCAGATACATAGATACGAGGATAGAAAAGCAGATGGATACATTGAGTGTTTGAAGGATGGACACAAAAACCAGATGGATGGATGAATAGATAGATGGTTAAAAGGACGGATAAGCAAGTTCACACACACAGATTTACAAATATATAGCCTGAAATATTGAGAAAATAGATTAGTATCCAAAAAATAGCTAGAAACCACTACAGTCAACACAGGTGGCTCCCTGTACTAGGTTAGTGATGCATGTGGTCTATCCTATCAGTAAAGCTCTTTGGTTTCTTTTTTATCTTTCGTGTTGTTTTTCGTCACTTCGACTCACAGTTTTTTGTTAGATATGTTCCTTCTCTCTCTCTCTCTTGTGGGGTAAGGTGGCTCAGTGGTAGAGCGCCTAACTCGAGACCGAAGGGTGGAGAGTTCGCGCTCCGCCAGGGTATTTACCCTGCTAAGAGAAGTAACGCTCTCCCGTCACCAAACGGGGCTATACGATCGATCAAGGTCTAGCTCGGGGCATTAATTTCTGTGTGTGTGTGTGTGTGTGTGTGTGTGTTACATGAACGAAGTTTGAAACTCACAAGGCAAAAATAATAACTGAACTCCAACAACGACTGCAGTCAACACAGAAGGACTATAAATAGAAGCCAGGGTGAAGTTTCAGTTGGTTTGTAAAACCAGTTATACATACAATTTACTGATAAACAGATATTGGCAGATTCCTATATTATCTGTCATGCTACTAGTATTCCTATTTCCAGAAGTATTAAAATTCTCGGTGTTTCACCTAACAATGACCTCAGCTGGATATCTCATGTCAGATCACTTGCTAAAACCGCCTCAAAGAAACTTGGATTATTGTACAGAGTTTGTAGTTTCTTCACTGATGAGCAGTTGACTATAGTTTATAAGAGTCATGTACGCTCTCAGCTGGAATATTGCTCACCCTTGAGGAATGGATGTGTAAAGGTTGCACTAAAACAACTAGACCAAATTCAGAACAAAGCTGTTAGGATTATTAAATACTGTAACCCTGCTATTATAAATAAACTACCTCCCCTACGAGTAAGAAGGAATGTTGCCTCCCTTGAATTAATTTACAGATACTTTTATGGCAAGTGCCCAGACGAAGTTGCATCCATTATGCCACCTCTCCATGCCTTCCCTCGTGCTACACGGGCATCGGGTAGCCCTCATGACTGGAATGTCACACAACCATATTGCAGAACTTCCTCCTATCAGAAATCTTTTATTCCCCGAACTGCATCTATTTGGAACTCACTTCCCAAGAGTTGTTTCCTCCTAAACTTCAACCTACAGTTGTTCAAGTCCAACTGTTACAGATGTGAACAGAGGACACCAGTAATCTGGTGTATGGATTATTTTTTTTATCCATCTTTTTCCTTCCTCTGTTGTTGCTTAAAAAAAAAAAAAAAAATACCACATATACGTGACAGTCGGCATGAAGTGAATGGCAATGGACATTTATTGTACACTGGAGGGAAGGGTTGAGAATAGTGTTAATGTAGGATTAACATTAGGGGACGTAATTATCATAGATAATAATTATATGCTATTATTCAACAAGAAGGCTTTGTTCTTCGTTTTAAAACAAAGACTGTCAATGAGTGACAACTGTTGTGGATGTAACGAAGTAACATTAAAAAACAACAAGGAGCTTCATTTTGAAACAGAAAAATAATTGACTAGAACTATAAACCCCAGAGCATTTTGTTTACAGTGCGTTAAGAAAAACACTGATAATGATAGACATATAAAGCCTAACACACACACACACACACACACACACACACACACAAGTGCTCATGGACACGCACACACACATAAGCGCATGCATCCCTTCCACCCCCAAGCATAGTGCCACAAAAAAATAATAATAATAATAAGAATAAAAATAAATCTAATGAGCCATCAGTGGAGCCGTGGATATTATCGGTCAAACCACAAATACGTACCGTTGCAGATCAGCAGTATAATGCCCAAAGGGAGACACATACAATATTATCCTTACACAAGAGGCACAGGAGCCACACCGGCCAACACTGATAGATAACTGGGTCAGGATGGTAAAGGACCGGCATCGAAACCAACGATGTTCATTTGGCTTCTTTTTTCCTAGATTTTGGTACATTTCTTGCTTCACTTGTAATTTTGTTCATTAGAGTCTCTCTCTCTCTCTCTCTCTCTCTCTCTCTCTCTCTCTCTCTCTCTCTCATAGAGATAGGCAGTTAGAAAAAAAAAAAAAACTTTTTCTTTATGCCCCTGTTAATTAACGACCCGTCCCCCCAGCCACAACACGCCACCCTCCCTCATATACTCCCCCACCTTGCCCCTCCATCTTGTTCTTGGTCTGTCTCAAAGGTATGAATTACAACACAAAGCCAAAGCAAGCAAGTCACTGGCCATCGCAACCACTGAACATATGCAGGAGGAGGCAAGTATTTAACCCTCTGATGATCGGGTGTGTCTGGAATAACTAAGTGTTGAAGGTTTCAGAAGATATAGAGAGCGTTTAGATACAGATTTGATAAATTTCATCGTATATGAGCGTGTTGTCCCATATGACTGACTGAAGAGTGTAAATGTAAATGTATACAAGGGAAGGGGTGATCCCCTGAATAGAGAAAATTTCCGGGGCATGAATATTTTGGACCAGATAATGAATGTAATGGGGAGAGCAGTAGAATGTATGCTAAGGGATAGAGGGAATATTGATGAGATGCAGATTCAGTTTATGCCATGCAGAAGGACCATTGATTCCACGTTCATTTTCCGACAGCTGCAGGGAAACTAAAAAGCACTCAGAGAGCCCATACCTCCTCCAATGCCTTTGCCATTAAAAAGGATCCGGATCCGGATCCGTGGAGATATTGTGGCCCACTCTTCCACAAAACTTTTTTGAAATTCATTCAAAACTTTTGGAGATATTATACATAGGATCAGGAACCGGATCCTCATCAGCCCCCAAATTTAATCAGTTCTTTCTTGGCCCATGACCCATCGTTCCACCAAATTTTATTGAAATTCATTCATTGAGAACTTTTGGAGATATCGTCTGGGTAAACAGACAGACAAACATACTGTAGGCGAATACGTAACCTCCTCCAACTCCGTTTGCGGAGGCAAGTGTATATGAAAAAATGGAAACTTTTGTTTTTGTTTATTTGGAGAAGGTCTTTGACAGAGTTCCTAAGGAGATGGTGAAGTGAGCAATGAGAAAGCAAAGAATTAAGGAGTGGCGATTACAGTGGTTATAGCTATGTATATGAGCGCTCATACCCAGGTATGATTGAAGAGAGATTTGAGTGACGAGCTTTCCGTGGATGTCTGCGTGCATCAGGGATTAGTCTTGAGACACTTGTTGTTTGCCAAAGTGCTTGAAGCTCTAGCACGTGACTTTAGAAATGGGCTTCCATGGGAGATGTTGTATGCTGATGACTTGGGTTGATTGCAGAGAATGAAATGGAGACAGAGGAAAGATTTAGGAAGTGGGGAGACGGAATGTGGTACAAGAGTATGAGTATATTCGAATAATATAGAAATTCTTATACCTGGTGGTGGTGGCAGTACTGTCAAAGCAGAAGGAGTTTGGCCATGTGCAGTTTATTACAAGGCTTTAGGAGTAGCTCAATCTTTAGCAGTTTTTGTGATATGTGGGTGCATAAGAGATGCTGTGGTATTAGAGGTGGACTGCGAAGTAATAGTGATTTCTTGTGAGTGGTATATCGGGGAGAATATGCACAGACTGACAGTCAAGAAAGGATTAATCTTGCTAGAGTTTATTCAGTGTGCAGAGTTTTGTTTTTGGGAAAGATGTTATAGGATGGAGGTGGGGCTGGATCTAGCTCTGTTGCTTGGGTAAGGACTGGCTAGAGGAAGTTCATGAAGCTGCAGTCTCCTAACACTGAGAGGGCTCTCAATCCGAGCTAAGGTGTATGCGACAAGTGTTAGGAGTGTAATGCTGTATAGTAGTGAGATCAGTGAAGTAAAAGAAAATGATATTCGTAGACTCAAATGCACAGAAAGGACAATGATTAGATGGATGTGTAGTGCGTCCTTGAATGAGAGGTATGGTGGAGGGGGGGAGAGGAGGCTAGTACTGGGACTGGAAAGCTGAGAGAAAGGATGGGCCAGGAATATACTGTGTTGTGGTGAGATGGAACTCACTTAAAGGGTCTAGGCATTCTGAGAGGATAGGGCATGACAACTGGGTAGGGAAGGTGAGAGGTGTGAATGTCGAGGGTACGAATACAAGAAGCAGACCAAAAAAGGCCTGGTACAAGGTTATTGTGTGACCTCAGGGATAAGGAAGTAAGCTGGGGGACTGCAAAGATTTCACAGCATAGTGATCCGCCACTAGGTGACCAAGGCCGATGCTTGGATGCATCTTGGAGCCTTATAAACGATACGATACTATACGACTGTATGTATGTATGTATGCCTAAACTTTCCCATAATATATTTGGCAGAAACTCATACAGTCAACACAGTTGGATATCTGGGGGTGGACAGTGACGACCCGGGATCGAACCTACATAGCGCCATTGAGTTTCTTTTATTAAATTATGACAGGGATTATTTTAGTATTTTTTACCTGCCACGTTTATTTATGTCGCGGTATTTTTTACATTAATATTGAAACTTTATCTCTCTCTCTCTCTCTCTCTCTCTCTCTCTCACACACACACACACGCACACACACACACACACACACACACACACACACACCCTGGATGAACCCAGCTATTGGGTGTGGACTGAGGGATGGCCAGACACATTGAATAATAGATACACACACACACACACACACACACACACACACACACACACACAATGCAATCCCTCCTCACTCACCTTCACACACGCACCTTTCAAAAACGCAATTTAATCGTGCACACACTCATTGTCGGATTAACCCTGCTGTGGCCTGGTAGGCAGCGCAGAAGGTTAGCCTACAACATATAGGTCTCTTTTTTCCGTTATTTCCAGTGAAATTTTGGCATGACCTATAATGGCCATTTTTGACGGACTGATGGGTGATGGCACTTACTTGGACGCCCAAAGCGTATATTTATTCATCTCTGGAAGTCTGGATGGCCTGTGACAGGCCGTGGCCTGGTAGGTAGTTGCCCATGTTGCCCATATCTGGTACTCCTGCCCTGCACACACTCACTTCTACTCTCCAATAACACAGTTACCTCGTTCTCAGACTTCCTCTCCTCCCTCTCCCACAAATAACTACCACAGCCACCCAGGAACACAACCACACTAACATATCCTAACAACAAATAGTTCAGAGTGGAGAAAGCTGACACAGATCTGTGTCATGCAGTGGAACGATACTGGATGATGATGATGTTGGTGATAATGAACTGTACTGTATATTATGATGATGGTGGTATTATGATGATGATGACGATACATAAAAGTTCTTTTTACTTAGGTACCTAATAAAAATTTGCCCTCACGCTATCTGTATATCCATGTGTCTGTTTATCTGTCAGTATACTAATCTACCTACTTACCTTCCTACCGAACTACATTTTGCTTACACGTCTACCTACCTATCTACCAACTTAAAATGTTAATCTGTTTAGCTGTCAATCTGTTTATCTATCTACCTATCAAATTATCTTCTCACACTGGCAGAGAGACGATATCTGTGTACAGAAAGAGGGAAATGTGTATGACAAAGGTAAGGTTGCAAGGGCAGACCGAAAAAGACCTGGGATGAGGTCAAAGAGGGTAGCCTCAGGGATAAGAAACTGAAAAAAGAGGCTGACAGAGACCGAGCAGAGTGAAGCGCCGCCCATTACATGACCAAGGCAGACGGATGCAAACATGTTGGAGCCTTTATACATGATACGATAATACCTCCAGCAAAGGGATAGCCAGACGAAAAACACAAGGTTATTGTTTGGGTGGGTGGTGAGTCAAAAGCCCTGCCACCACAACACACCAGCCTCCCTCATATACGCTGCTAACCCATATTGTACATCCACATTGTTATTGCTACCACCACCCCTCTGTGCCTGCCACCACAACACACCAGCTTCCCTCATATACGCTGCTAACCCATATTGTACATCCACATTGTTATTGCTACCACCACCCCTCTGTGCCTGCCACCACAACACACCAGCCTGCCTCATATACGCTGCTAACCCATATTGTACATCCACATTGTTATTGCTACCACCACCCCTCTGTGCCTGCCACCACAACGCACCAGCCTCTCTCATATACGCTGCTAACCCATATTGTACATCCACATTGTTATTGCTACCACCACCCCTCTGTGCCTGCCACCACAACACACCAGCCTCCTTCATATACGCTGCTAACCCATATTGTACATCCACATTGTTATTGATGCCACCAACCCTCTGTGCCTGCCACCACAACACACCAGCCTGCCTCATATACGCTGCTAACCCATATTGTACATCCACACTGTTATTGCTGCCACCACCCCTCTGTGCCTGCCACAACCCTGACACACTGGTACATAGAAAAATAGATACATATTGTTGGTAAGATGAATCAGATAGACACAGAAATACTGTAGGTATCTCGAGTAGGCCTGTTCCATCGCACCTACGCCAGACGATTTTTTCGGTCAAGAGTAAGATACATAAGCCTGAGAATGTAACTACTCCTACCCTTACCCCTTTATTTGTTGCAAAAATTGTTATTGGATTCCATGTAACGCCAGAAGATTTTATCAAGCTGGTATATAATAGGAGCCAGACCATGCTCAAAGTATCACTCGTAACCTTCAACTGGTCGGTGCAACTCTAGCATTGTGTTCCATCTGATTGTTCAATCATTCCTTCAATTGTTTGGCAACACTCACGCACTTACAGTACACATGCACGCTCCAGTAACCTACACTCGGAATGTAGGTTACACACGCACTACACCTGTAATGAAATTTCATTCAAAAATGCAAAACACAATGGACAAAGGACACACTGATGAATGAACACACACACACACACACACACACACACACACACACACACACACACACACACACACACACACAAAACAAGCACTCGCTCCACACGCATCTTCACACACCCACATTTCAAAAACTCATTCTAATCCTACGCACACTCACATCTACTTTCCAATAACACAGGTACTTCGTTCTCAGACTTCCTCTTCTCCTTCTCCCACATATAGCCTAACCACCACAGCCACCCAGGAACACAACCACACAAACATATCCTAACAACAAATAGGTCAGAGTGGGGAAAGATGGAACAGATCTGTGTCCTGCGGTGGAACGATGCTGGATGATGATGATGATGATGATGATGTTTATGTCGATGATTATTATCACACTGATGATGATGATGATGATGAATTACAAACATATTAAGCAGAAGCCTCACAGGCAAATCGGAAGAGGATCCTATTAAATGACAGAGAGAAAAAGGTATTGATTCCATACATCCATGTCGGTTTCTTTTGCTTTCATTACAAATTATTATCGTTTAAATATACGTTTGCACTTTTCCCTCAGTGTCCATTATTCGCCTTAATAATTTTCTGTCTAGTTATTGTCTTTGGCATGAGTTAGTGATTTCCTAAACACATTAGGTTTGTCACACAGTGTAGAGCCACCTGACATGGAAAGAAGAACAATAAAAAGTGGCAGGAAGGATAGGACGAATATGAAGAAAGGATGAGAAACACAGGAAAAGGATGATAAAGGCTAGGGAAGAAGTACGCAGAACTACATCAAGTGAGTGGATGATGGTCGCCACCACCCACGACTTACAATGATAAAAGTTAAGATTGAAGTAGTCAGCACTGCATCATGTGAGTGGATGGTCGTCGCCACCACCTACCACCTAGGATGGTAAAGGTGAAGGAAGAAGTAGGCAGCACTACATCATGTGAGTGGATGATGTTCGCCAACACCTACCAGCTGGGAAAGTAGATCGTGATGTTTAATTTCATTCTTGTTACACCAAAACGATTTTCTAGACCGAGGACAGACAGGGAGATAGAAACTACTAGGTAGATAGATGGATAGACACACAGAAAGACAGACAGGCAGACTGATATAGATCGATCGTCTGAATGACATACAGATAGACGACAAACAGAAACACATTTAGACTGATAGAAAAACCAAAAGAAAGATAAGCTGAGAGACATGGATAGATATACAAACATATAGACTGATGGAGATTGACAGATAGATAGATCGTTAAATAAACATATGGGCTGATAACGAAGCATTTAGATATCTAATTTGGCTTAGAAAAAAAGGCAAAAGAAAATAGAGATAATGAAGAAAGATGAAAAGAAAGAACGAAAGAAAGAAAAGGGAAATAGAGACGAAAGAAAGACATAGACAGACGGGGGGAGGCGGTGGCTCAATCGGTAGAAAGGTGGCCTGCAGTCCTAACGGACCCAGGTTCGAATTCCGGCTGGGGCAGGGAACAGTTTAAGGATTTGAATTTCATTAAATCAGGCTTTACTGATCTACCAGAAGACCCGCCGACATGTCGTAAAAATACCCCCGCTAATACCAATACACCAGTCCTGTATGAGACAGCCCTAGCATGTATTCAATATGGACGGTGGGTGTTAGCGCCGAGGTGGTGACATGGCGAGGTGTATGGTATGAAGGAGGACTGCTGGGCCTTGATAGTAGGCTGTGAAGCCTATGCCCAGAGTCGGACACATAAATAAAAAGAAAAAGAAAAAACACAGATAGATTGAAAGAGAGACAGACAGGGAAATAGATAGATAGACATTTGGATCGACAGAGAGACACTGTATGAAGATGGATGGACTGTAAGATCGACAGATCCATAAACAGATATTTAAGTAGAAGAGATTGATTTTCCACAGACGTATGAAAATCTATAATTTCACCCAGTTTACCTCGATGCCCGTCTGCCTACCTACCTTTCTGTCTATCAATTGACCAATTAGTATATCAAAGTATCTCCATATATCCACCCATCTAATCACACCGCCTCCTGGAAAGAGTGAGCCAGACAAAAAACTGTTTGTAAGAGTTTATGTGGATTGTGAGTAAGAAGCCCTGCCACCACAACACACAAGACTCCCTGGTATACGCTGCTAATCCATATATACATGCACATTGTTATTGCTACCACCACCCCTCTGTGCCTGCCACCACAACACACCAGCCTCCCTCATATACGCTGCTAACCCATACTGTACATCCACACTGTTATTGCTGCCACCACCCCTCTGTGCCTGCCACCACAACACACCAGCCTCCCTCATATACGCTGCTAACCCATATTGTACATCAACATTGTTATTGCTACCACCACCCCTCTGTGCCTGTCACTACCCTGACACACTGATACATAGATAAATAGATACATATCGTTGGTGAGATAGGCCAAATAGATATATAATTAATCAGACACCTCAACTAGGCCTGTTCCATTCCAGCTAACGCCAGACGATTTTATTCAGCAAAGCGGAAGTTAATTGCGCCCGAGAGCATTAATACTGTTATCAGAAACTCCTTCATGATGGGAACAACTCTGTTATTCTGTTCGTGTTAGACGTAGATGAAATATTTTAACTGGTAACGAGCCTCAGATTGTTAGTAATTTACACATCCGTCCTATGGTTGTGACACTCTTCTATTTTGTTGCCTAAAATGTCAGACGATGTTTTTCAGCTGACAGTGAGTCATCGGAGCCTGAATGGAAAGACACGACAAAAAATACCCGCCCGCGATGATCACTAGGAAAAACACAGTAAACACATGCACTGGACCTCGGCAAGATGAATAACTTTGAAAATGTTTTATCAATCAATCCTTGGAAATCTATCCATGTTTCTATCAGCCTCTCTATTTATTAATATCCAGACACCTTAGTAACGTAATCAATGGCCACAAATATATCGTCTGCATTTCGTAATCTCCTCTCCAATTTACCTGCCCTTCCTGTACTTTACCCCCTTCCTCTCATACGGGTCAACTCAATCTCTTCGACTTATCCTTAATATCCCCCATCCCCCTCTCAGCCCCGCCTCACATGCACTCTCCTAGTGAGACTCTCATTCTCCATTCATCTCCATATTTTTAACGTCGTCTTGAGTATTTCTCTTCACTCCATCAATCACATCCACATTATAACTACAACACTCCGTTACCTCCTCATTTCTCGGTCTTTCATTCTCTGAGAATGCATATGCTCCAGTCAAATAACTTATTTCCACTGCCTACACTCTTGACTTGTGTCCTAGCAGCAATGTCCAATCTTTGCTTTCGTACACTAAAGTAGAGTGGGGATCACAGTACTGTCATGCTTCGGCATTTTTTTTTTCCATGCTCAAATTACTATTCTTTATCACTGCTTTCAGTGAAACAGCGACCTTTCTTCCTGGGTGAACCCTTTCAAACACTTTATTCTCTGAACTTCCATACTTACTCATCAATATACCTAAGTAACCTAACTGAACGTACTCACATTATCCATTTCCTCACCATCCAGAGTCACTCTGCGTCCTGTGATTTCATTCTTTTGATGCAGAGATTAATACGCAGATGCACAAAGAGAGGGCAGATAAGCAAGTTTATGACCTAGCGAAAGGACACATAAATATATAAGTGAGCTGTCAGACAGAAACAGTAACAGCCAACACAGGTATATAACTGGGTCTGGTTAGTGAGGCCAGAGATTGAACCAGTGGCACACGTGGATTTCCTTTTATTACGTTCCACAGTGTCCCATCGTTTTTTTTTTTTTTTTTCGTGTCATAACCCCCCCCCTCTCTCTCTCTCTCTCTGTCCAAGGTATGAATCACAACAGCAAGCAAGTCACTGGCCATCGACACATATGCACAACCAGGCTAATATTTAACCCTCTAACGCTACACCCAAATCTACTCATCTGTTCCAGCTAACGCCTCACCATTTTATTAACCTGAGAGTAACTGCTTCACTATTACCTTACAATTAAATCCTGCAATAAAATACTCTTGTACTAGCAGCAATAAAATTACAAATACCTCACCGTAATGAAGGCCACAGGAGCAGCAGTCGTCAGTGAGAACCAGATATCCAGCTCCATTCCGGAATACTGTTATATTTTCTATAGAATAACAGATTATTTTTTATAATGAGTTATTGGTTCAGTGACGATTTCATATTAACACTCTCAGCCTCATATGGGTTACTCTTAGTTGAATAAAACCGTCTGGCATTAGCTGACATATAAGACTAGAGGTACCCTGTTGATGAGAGAGTTAACTGTGACAGTAGTAACGCTCACAGACTATGGTGTACGACTAGAGTTATCCTGTTGATGAGAGAGTTATCTGCGACAGTAGTAAAGCTCATAGACTATCAAATACTCTCAGGTAAATAAAATCGTCTGTCGTTACCAGGGTTAAGATACTGGAGTGGTGTTTGCCATGAGCGGTTGATAGTTGTTACCAGTGAACAAAGACTTCACTCCTGGACACAGCACAAGACTTTCCTTTGGGATGGAGTACAAGACTTTATTTTTGGACAGAGTACAAAACTTTGTTTTTGGACAGAGTACAAGACTTTACTTTGGGATGGAGTACAAGGCTTTATTTTTGCACAGAGGACAAAACTCTACTTTTGGATAGAGTAAAAAACATTATTTTTGGACAGCGTGCAAGATTTTACTTTTGGACAGAGTACAAGACTTTACTTCTGATTCGAGTACTGATGTAGACACCCCTGATGGAAGGATAGGTAGACTGATAGACAGACAGATAGACAGGTATGCAAATAATGTCAGTCAGAAACCGCAACAGCCAACACTGGTATATAACTGGGTCTAGTTAGTGAGGCCCGGGATTGAACCAGTAGGTACCGAAGGTTTCTTTTTATTTCGATCCACAGTGTCCATTGGCTTTATTCGCAACATAATCCCTCCTCCTCCTCCTCCTCCTCTCTCTCTCTCTCTCTCTCTCTGCCAATCCTCATGCCATGTAGCCAACTGTGTCCATAACCCCTTCAGTACGGTGAGGTCTTCTTCACTGTATTCTTGCTATCCACACAGTATTTTACTCAGCTCAGGAGAGACTTTGTGAAGTAGACGGGTTTGCTGCAGCCTTCCTTAACCACCTTCACTACTAGGCTGCTCTCCTCTGCCCAATATAATCCTCTCGCCCCACCAGCAACAACACAAAAATACTCTTCTCGCACACAACCTTATCTCCCTCATTCATGTTTACCTTCTTTATCTTATCTATTCCCTGATTATTACATTCAGTACTGTTGTTAACTCATACCATTTAGCAGAGGCAAGTATGGTCCGGATGATGATGATGATGATGATGATGATGATGATGGACGCCGACGACGACGATGGTGAACACGACGATGACGATGACGACGATTACTATGTTGATTACGACAAGGACGATGGTAGTGATGACGATGATAATGATGATGATGACAATTATATTTGAGGTCGTTTCATTTTTCGGCTGAGGTCTGACTAAAAGACTGTGGAGTAAAGAGATGAATTGCTTTGAAATTATGTGTAGACAGGGAAACGAATACATTATGGTTACATATGAGGGACAGAAGCCACACTGGCCGTCACTGGTAGATAACTGGGTCTGGAGACTGACGGCCCGGCATAAAATCCACAATTGTGTTGCAGGCTTCTTTTTTACGTAACTCATACCACGTTCAGTGCCTGATCTGCTCTCTTGTTTAACAGTAGTTCTCTCTCTCTCTCTCTCTCTCTCTCTCTCTCTCTCTCTCTCTCTCTCTCTCTCTCTCTCTCTCTCTCTCTCTCTCTCTCTCGTGTATGTAAGTGCACCAGCAATGGGTCTTATATCCTACACAGTCTTCCTCTCCGATCACGCACTCCTTCACTCATATTCCACCACGTACCCACCACAGTGTTAATACTGTTACCATTAACCCTCTCACAGTAGGCACAACTCTACTATGCTATTCCACCTAACACCAGTCGAGTTTATTCAACTGAGAGTGAGTCATAGGAGCCTGAGTGCTAATGCAATCACAACCAACCTTGTTATGGTAGGCACATCTCTAGTACTCTATTCCAACTAACGCCAGACGATTTTATACATCTGAGAGTGAGTCATAGGAGCCTGATGTTAAGACACGAGAAGTAATACCCACCCAGGATTAACTCTGACAAACAGGTACACATATAGATACATTGATATAATACAGTAAATAGGTGGCTCAAAGGATGGACAGAAATGGAGGATGGATGAATGAATGAATGGATGGATGGATTGATTGATGGTTAAAACGATGAATAAACTAAGACACAGACAGAAATGGACAAATCTATTGGCTGGCAAATTAACAAAGAATACAGATTAATCTTCACAAAGATAAATAGATACCACGACAGCCAACGCAATTAAGATATCTGGGCGTGGTTAATGAAGCCCAAGATCAAACCAAGCCATGCACATGGTTTCTTTTATAAATTACAACCCATTGTAGGCCACTTAGTGTCAGTATTAGTTTTTATCATGTTGGCAATTCGTATATTTTTTTTTTATAATTGCTGTGTATGAGTAACCAAATGGTGGGTGGTAAGCCGTAATAAAACAGCAAGTTGTATATCCTGGGGCAAA
This sequence comes from Coenobita brevimanus, assembly GCF_032717465.1. Lineage (NCBI taxonomy): Eukaryota > Metazoa > Arthropoda > Malacostraca > Decapoda > Coenobitidae > Coenobita > Coenobita brevimanus. The sequence goes on along the minus strand of NW_027643321.1, from coordinate 9,197 downwards.
ACGTTAAATGGGATAGTTTTAACATTTTTGGTGGGCCATATTTCTCTCTTCATCATAGTAAAATCGTGTGACGTCAGCGGAAATAAACTGCAAGTAGGTAATTGGCAGGCAAAGGGTTAAAGGCGTTTTGTTGTGGCCACCCTGGATGAAGCCTGCCATTGGGTGTGGCCTGAGGGATGGCCAGACCCACTGACTAATAGATAAATAGATAGATACACACACACACACACACACACACACACACACACACACACACACACACACACACACACACACACACACACACACCCTGGATGAAGCCTGCCATTGGGTGTGGCCTGAGGGATGGCCAGACCCACTGACTAATAGATAAATAGATAGATACACACACACACACACACACACACACACACACACACACACACACACACACCCTGGATGAAGCCTGCCATTGGGTGTGGCCTGAGGGATGGCCAGACCCACTGACTAATAGATAAATAGATAGATACACACACACACACACACACACACACACACACACACACACAATGCACTCTCTCCACACGCACCTTAGCCTAACGTACACATTTTTCAAAAACTCACTCTAATCCTACGCACACTCACATCTACTTTCCAATAACACTGTTACCTAGTTATCAGACTTCCTCTCCTCCTTCTTCCACAAATAACCACCACAGCCACCCACGAACACAACCACACTAACATATCCTAACAACAAATAGGTCAGAGTGGAGAAAGCTGGCACAGATCTGTGTCATGCAGTGGAAGGATCCTGGATGATGATGATGATGATGATGCTTAACCCTCTCATCGCGGGGATAACTCTGGTATTTTAGTCCAAGTAATTTCAGTCGATGTTATTCAGGTAAGAGTGAGTCATATTAGTCTTGGTGTGTTATTACTGTCATCGTTAACCCCCTAATGATCGGAAAAGCTCTAGTAATTAATTGCAGCTAACGCCAGACGATTTTATTCAGCTGAGAGTGAGTCATAGATGCCTCAGTGTTAAGATGAGGAGCTGATACCTAACCGAGATGAAGCAGGCGACACAGATAGATAGACAGATAGATACACTGGATAATTGAAAGAGGGGAAAAATATTGTTAAAAATTATACTGATGGATTAATAAGAGGTCAGATAGGCATACAAATAAATAGACAAAAGAAAGACAAAAATATGAACTGAACAAGAGTTAGATTAAAACACATGGACAGAAAGACACACAGACAGAAACCACCACAGCCAACACAGGTAGATAACTGGGTCTGGTGAGTGAGGCCAGGGATCGAAACTATTGTCCCGGTGCCGGTTTCTTTTTTATATTTTATGTCGCTGTTATTTTATAAGCATAGTTTCATACCTTGTCTCGTTCCGTATATTTTCATAATACTCTCTCTCTCTCTCTCTCATAATATGAATCACATCACGAGGCCACAGCTAGAGTTACTGGCCATCGAGACATATGCCCAATAAGTGAGTTGTGGTCATGTTAGATAAATAAATAGATTATTACTGGATAGCCAAAGGTAGATAAACAGGTAAGTAATTCGGTACATAGACATACGTATATGGACTAAAAATAAAACAAAGAGGTGGTGAGAATGAAAACATATGCAACAGATAATTAGATAGATTCAGTATATATGTAAGGAGACGGATATTTAGAAAGACATTTTGAAAGATTGAAAGCTTGAAATACAGGTATTTGTATATAAATAGATATACAGGCAGGTAGACGCATAGTTAACTGACCAGCAGGTCGAATGAATGGCTGATGAAAGATATAGGTACGTAGATAGATGGTAATATAGGAAGACAGGTAAACAGATAGATAGGTGAGTGGACATATTGACAGGCAGATAGATGGATGAATAGTCAGATAGATGGAGAGATAGATAGATGGATATATAGATGGATAGATCAACAGACACACAGAAAAAGAGTGCCTTGTTTATTCATTCATTGAGTCATTCCTTCATTTTCGTCACACAAAGGAACGGAAGCCATAGCAGATACACAGATAAGAGGATAGAAAAACAGATGGATACATTGGTTGTTTGAAGGATGGACACAAAAACCAGATGGATGGATGAATAGATAGATGGTTAAAAGGACGGATAAGCAAGTTCACACACACAGATTTACAAATATATAGCCTGAAATATTGAGAAAATAGATTAGTATCCAAAAAATAGCTAGAAACCACTACAGTCAACACAGGTGGCTCCCTGTACTAGGTTAGTGATGCATGTGGTCTATCCTATCAGTAAAGCTCTTTGGTTTCTTTTTTATCTTTCGTGTTGTTTTTAGTCACTTCGACTCACAGTTTTTTGTTAGATATGTTCCTTCTCTCTCTCTCTCTTATGGGGTAAGGTGGCTCAGTGGTAGAGCGCCTAACTCGAGACCGAAGGGTGGAGAGTTCGCGCCCCGCCAGGGTATTTACCCTGCTGAGAGAAGTAACGCTCTCCCGTCACCAAACGGGGCTATACGATCGATCAAGGTCTAGCTCGGGGCATTAATTTCTGTGTGTGTGTGTGTGTGTGTGTGTGTTACATGAACGAAGTTTGAAACTCACAAGGCAAAAATAATAACTGAACTCCAACAACGACTGCAGTCAACACAGAAGGACTATAAATAGAAGCCAGGGTGAAGTTTCAGTTGGTTTGTAAAACCAGTTATACATACAATTTACTGATAAACAGATATTGGCAGATTCCTATATTATCTGTCATGCTACTAGTATTCCTATTTCCAGAAGTATTAAAATTCTCGGTGTTTCACCTAACAATGACCTCAGCTGGATATCTCATGTCAGATCACTTGCTAAAACCGCCTCAAAGAAACTTGGATTATTGTACAGAGTTTGTAGTTTCTTCACTGATGAGCAGTTGACTATAGTTTATAAGAGTCATGTGCACTCTCAGCTGGAATATTGCTCACCCTTGTGGAATGGATGTGTTAAGGTTGCACTAAAACAAGTAGACAAAATTCAGAACAAAGCTGTTAGGATTATTAAATACTGTAACCCTGCTATTATAAATAAACTACCTCCCCTACGAGTAAGAAGGAATGTTGCCTCCCTTGAATTAATTTACAGATACTTTTATGGCAAGTGCCCAGACGAAGTTGCATCCATTATGCCACCTCTCCATGCCTTCCCTCGTGCTACACGGGCATCGGGTAGCCCTCATGACTGGAATGTCACACAACCATATTGCAGAACTTCCTCCTATCAGAAATCTTTTATTCTCCGAACTGCATCAATTTGGAACTCACTTCCCAAGAGTTGTTTCCTCCTAAACTTCAACCTACAGCTGTTCAAGTCCAACTGTTACAGATGTGAACAGAGGACACCAGTAATCTGGTGTATGGATTATTTTTTTTATCCATCTTTTTCCTTCCTCTGTTGTTGCTTAAAAAAAAAAAAAAAAATACCACATATTCGTGACAGTCGGCATGAAGTGAATGGCAATGGACATTTATTGTACACTGGAGGGAAGGGTTGAGAATAGTGTTAATGTATGATTAACATTAGGGGACGTAATTATCATAGATAATAATTATATGCTATTATTCAACAAGAAGGCTTTGTTCTTCGTTTTAAAACAAAGACTATCAATGAGTGACAACTGTTGTGGATGTAACGAAGTAACATTAAAAAACAACAAGGAGCTTCATTTTGAAACAGAAAAATAATTGACTAGAACTATAAACCCCAGAACATTTTGTTTACAGTGCATTAAGAAAAACACTGATAATGATAGACATATAAAGCCTAACACACACACACACACACACACACACACACACACACACACACACACACACACACAAGTGCTCATGGACACGCACACACACATAAGCGCATGCATCCCTTCCACCCCCAAGCATAGTGCCACAAAAAAAATAAATAAATAAGAATAAGAATAAAAATAAATCTAATGAGCCATCAGTGGAGCCGTGGATATTATCGGTCAAACCACAAATACGTAACGTTGCAGATCAGCAGTATAATGCCCAAAGGGAGACACATACAATATCATCCTTACACAAGAGGCACAGGAGCCACACCGGCCAACACTGGTAGATAACTGGGTCAGGATGGTAAAGGACCGGCATCGAAACCAACGATGTTCATTTGGCTTCTTTTTTCCTAGATTTTGGTACATTTCTTGCTTCACTTGTAATTTTGTTCATTAGAGTCTCTCTCTCTCTCTCTCTCTCTCTCTCTCTCTCTCTCTCTCTCTCTCTCTCTCTCTCTCTCTCATAAAGATAGGCAGTTAGAAAAAAAAAAAACTTTTTCTTTATGCCCCTGTTAATTAACGACCCGTCCTCCCAGCCACAACACGCCACCCTCCCTCATATACTCCCCCACCTTGCCCCTCCATCTTGTTCTTGGTCTGTCTCAAAGGTATGAATTACAACACAAAGCCAAAGCAAGCAAGTCACTGGCCATCGCAACCACTGAACATATGCAGGAAGAGGCAAGTATTTAACCCTCTGATGATCGGGTGTGTCCGGAATAACTAAGTGTTGAAGGTTTCAGAAGATATAGAGAGCGTTTAGATACAGATTTGATAAATTTCATCGTATATGAGCGTGTTGTCCCATATGACTGACTGAAGAGTGGAAATGTAAATGTATATAAGGGAAGGGGAGATCCCCTGAATAGAGAAAATTTCCGGGGCATGAATATTTTGGACCAGATAATGAATGTAATGGGGAGAGTAGTAGAATGTATGCTAAGGAATAGAGGGAATATTGATGAGATGCAGATTCAGTTTATGCCATGCAGAAGGACCATTGATTCCACGTTCATTGTCCGACAGCTGCAGGGAAACTAAAAAGCACTCAGAGAGCCCATACCTCGGCCAATGCCATTGCCATTAATAAGGATCCGGATCCGGATCCGTGGAGATTTTGTGTGTAATACATAGGACATAGATCCGCCCCCAAATTTAAGCAACTGTTCATTGCCCTATGGCCCACTCTTCCACAAAACTTTTTTGAAATTCATTCAAAACTTTTGGAGATATTATACATAGGATCAGGAACCGGATCCTCATCAGCCCCCAAATTTAATCAGTTCTTTCTTGGCCCATGGCCCATCGTGCCACCAAATTTTATTGAAATTCATTCATTGAGAACTTTTGGAGATATCGTCTGGGTAAACAGACAGACAAACATACTGTAGGCGAAATCCGTAACTCCTCCAACTCCGTTTGTGGAGGTAAGTGTATATGAAAAAATGGAAACTTTTGTTTTTGTTTATTTGGAGAAGGTCTTTGACAGAGTTCCTAAGGAGGTGGTGAAGTGAGCAATGAGAAAGCAAAGAATTAAGGAGTGGCGATTACAGTGGTTATAGCTATGTATATGAGCGCTTATACCCAGGTAAGATTGAAGAGGGATTCGAGTGACGAGCATTCCGTGGATGTCTGCGTGCATCAGGGATAAGTCTTGAGACACTTGTTGTTTGCCATAGTGCTTGAAGCTCTCGCACGTGACTTTAGAAATGGGCTTCCATGGGAGATGTTGTATGCTGATGACTTGGGTTGATTGCAGAGAATGAAATTGAGACAGAGGAAAGATTTAGAAAGTGGGGAGACGGAATGTGGTACAAGAGTATGAGTATATTCGAATAATATAGAAATTCTTATACCTGGTGGTGGTGGCAGTACTGTCAAAGCAGAAGGAGTTTGGCCATGTGCAGTTTATTACAAGGTTTTAGGAGTAGCTCAATCTTTAGCAGTTTTTGTGATATGTGGGTGCATAAGAGATGCTGTGGTATTAGAGGTAGACTGCGAAGTAATAGTGATTTCTTTTTGAGTGGTATATCGGGGAGAATATGCACAGACTGACAGTCAAGAAAGGATTAATCTTGCTAGAGTTTATTCAGTGTGCAGAGTTTTGTTTTTGGGAAAGATGTTATAGGATGGAGGTGGGGCTGGATCTAGCTCTGTTGCTTGGGTAAGGACTGGCTAGAGGAGGTTCATGAAGCTGCAGTCTCCTAACACTGAGAGGGCTCTCAATCCGAGCTAAGGTGTATGCGACAAGTGTTAGGAGTGTAATGCTGTATAGTAGTGAGATCAGTGAAGTAAAAGAAAATGATATTCGTAGACTCAAATGCACAGAAAGGACAATGATTAGATGGATGTGTAGCGCGTCCTTGAATGAGAGGTATGGTGGAGGGGGGGAGAGGAGGCTAGTACTGGGACTGGAAAGCTGAGAGAAAGGATGGGCCAGGAATATACTGTGTTGTGGTGAGATGGAACTCACTTAAAGGGTCTAGGCATTCTGAGAGGATAGGGCATGACAACTGGGTAGGGAAGGTGAGAGGTGTGAATATCGAGGGTACGAATACGAGAAGCAGACCAAAAACGACCTGGTACAAGGTTATTGTGTGACCTCAGGGATAAGGAAGTAAGCTGGGGGACTGCAAAGATTTCACAGCATAATGATCCGCCACTAGGTGACCAAGGCCGATGCTTGGATGCATCTTGGAGCCTTATAAACGATACGATACTATACGACTGTATGTATGTATGTATGCCTAAACTTTCCCATAATATATTTGGCAGAAACTCATACAGTCAACACAGTTGGATATCTGGGGGTGGACAGTGACGACCCGGGATCGAACCTACATAGCGCCATTGAGTTTCTTTTATTAAATTATGACGGATTATTTTAGTATTTTTTACCTGCCACGTTTATTTATGTCGCGGTATTTTTTACATTAATATTGAAACTCTCTCTCCCTCCCTCCCTCTCTCTCTCTCTCTCACACACACACACACACACACACACCCTGGATGAACCCAGCTATTGGGTGTGGCCTGAGGGATGGCCAGACACATTGAATAATAGATACACACACACACACACACACACACACACACACACACAAACAAACAATGCAATCCCTCTTCACGCACCTTCACACACGCACCTTTCAAAAACGCAATTTAATCGTGCGCACACTCATTGTCGGATTAACCCTGCTGTGGCCTGGTAGGCAACGCAGAAGGTTGGCCTACAACATATAGGTCTCTTTTTTCCGTTATTTCCAGTGAAATTTTGGCATGACCTATAATGGCCATTTTTGACGGACTGATGGGTGATGGCACTTACTTGGACGCCCAAAGCGTATATTTATTCATCTCTGGAAGTCTGGATGGCCTGTGACAGGCCGTGGCCTGGTAGGTAGTTGCCCATGTTGCCCATATCTGGTACTCCGGCCCTGCACACACTCACTTCTGCTCTCCAATAACACAGTTACCTCGTTCTCAGACTTCCTCTCCTCCCTCTCCCACAAATAACCACCACAGCCACCCAGGAACACAACCACACTAACATATCCTAACAACAAATAGTTCAGAGTGGAGAAAGCTGACACAGATCTGTGTCATGCAGTGGAACGATACTGGATGATGATGATGATGATGGTGATAATGAACTGTACTGTATATTATGATGATGGTGGTATGATGATGATGATGACGATACATAAAATTTCTTTTTACTTAGGTACCTAATAAAAATTTGCCCTCACGCTATCTGTATATCCATGTGTCTGTTTATCTGTCAGTATACTAATCTACCTACTTACCTTCCTACCGAACTACATTTTGCTTACACGTCTACCTACCTATCTACCAACTTCAAATGTTAATCTGTTTAGCTGTCAATCTGTTTATCTATCTACCTATCAAATTATCTTCTCACACTGGCAGAAAGACGATATCTGTGTACAGAAAGAGGGAAATGTGTATGACAAAGGTAAGGTTGCAAGGGCAGACCGAAAAAGACCAGGGATGAGGTCAAAGAGGGTAGCCTCAGGGATAAGAAACTGAAAAAAGAGGCTGACAGAGACCGAGCAGAGTGAAGCGCCGCCCATTACATGACCAAGGCAGACGGATACAAACATGTTGGAACCTTTATACATGATACGATAATACCTCCAGCAAAGGGATAGCCTGACGAAAAACACAAGGTTATTGTTTGGGTGGGTGGTGAGTCAAAAGCCCTGCCACCACAACACACCAGCCTCCCTCATATACGCTGCTAATCCATATTGTACATCCACATTGTTATTGCTACCACCACCCCTCTGTGCCTGCCACCACAACACACCAGCCTCCCTCATATACGCTGCTAACCCATACTGTACATCCACACTGTTATTGCTGCCACCACCCCTCTGTGCCTGCCACCACAACACACCAGCCTCCCCCATATACGCTGCTAACCCATACTGTACATCCACACTGTTATTGCTACCACCACCCCTCTGTGCCTGCCACCACAACACACCAGCCTGCCTCATATACGCTGCTAACCCATATTGTACATCCACATTGTTATTGCTACCACCACCCCTCTGTGCCTGCCACCACAACACACCAGCCTGCCTCATATACGCTGCTAACCCATATTGTACATCAACATTGTTATTGCTACCACCACCCCTCTGTGCCTGCCACCACAACACACCAGCCTCCCTCATATACGCTGCTAACCCATATTGTACATCAACATTGTTATTGCTACCACCACCCCTCTGTGCCTGTCACTACCCTGACACACTGATACATAGATAAATAGATACATATCGTTGGTGAGATAGGCCAAATAGATATATAATTAATCAGACACCTCAACTAGGCCTGTTCCATTCCAGCTAACGCCAGACGATTTTATTCAGCAAAGCGGAAGTTAATTGCGCCCGAGAGCATTAATACTGTTATCAGAAACTCCTTCATGATGGGAACAACTCTGTTATTCTGTTCGTGTTAGACGTAGATGAAATATTTTAACTGGTAACGAGCCTCAGATTGTTAGTAATTTACACATCCGTCCTATGGTTGTGACACTCTTCTATTTTGTTGCCTAAAATGTTAGACGATGTTTTTCAGCTGACAGTGAGTCATCGGAGCCTGAATGGAAAGACACGACAAAAAATACCCGCCCGCGATGATCACTAAGAAAAACACAGTAAACACATGCACTGGACCTCGGCAAGATGAATAATTTTGAAAATGTTTTATCAATCAATCCTTGGAAATCTATCCATGTTTCTATCAGCCTCTCTATTTATTAATATCCAGACACCTTAGTAACGTAATCAATGGCCACAAATATATCGTCTGCATTTCGTAATCTCCTCTCCAATTTACCTGCCCTTCCTGTACTTTAC
>NW_027643320.1:5000-24990 GCF_032717465.1 Coenobita brevimanus | reverse complement strand
TGTAACCATTCCACTCTCCTTGCAAATACCCCTTCTTCCCGTCCTTCCCTTCTTCTATTTCTCCATCTTATTTGGATCTTGATACTGGCCACCACCAAGTAGTGGTCAGAAAGTCCACTCCCCCAACCTCTATAAGTTATTGCATCCATTACACATCTTCGCATCCTTTCATCCACACACACATAATCAATTACAGCCTTCCTTTCATTCAATTCACCACCCACCCTTCTCATCGCTCGCCATGTATGCCTGTGGATCATTTTATGCCTAATGAGGGTATTGGCTATCACCAACCAACCCCCAGCACAAATGTCCACTAACGCACGGCCATTCTTATCTATCTCAGCAGGCACACCCCACTCACCAACTATTCCATCCACCTTCACATTCCCTACTTTACCATTCATATCACCGATCAAAAACACTCTCTCATTCCTTCCAAGCTTTTCCATGCACACTTCCACATTTGTCCAGAACTCTTCTCTCACTTTGCTTGCACGATCTTGCGTTGGCACATACACACACACAATCACCCACATTTGTATTCCAATTTTCAATCTTACCCCCACAATCCTTGACCCAACTGATCCATACTCTCTTATGTTCTTCTTCCATCTTTTACTCACACACTCCTTCTTTTGCCCTCTCATTCTCACCTACTCCTGCACATATACCCCATCCATACTCCCATTCTCTCACACTCTCACCTCTCCATTTAGTTTCAGTTACTCCACATACATCAACTTTCGCACTCTCAAGCACCTGGACAATCTCTCTCTCTTTCACCTCATCATTCGCACCTCTTACATTCCGTGTTGCAATTACCATGTCCTTTGTCCGGTCCTTGGTCGTCATCTTTTGGTCAGTCCTTGTCCGAGGCTTCTTGTTTGTCTTTTTAGTTAGTTGTTTTCTGGGGAGGGGCACTAATCCTCCGCCAACCCTTTTAGTTGCCTTGTACAACAAGCACGGATACTGGGGGAGTATTCTTGAAAAAAGAACCCTACCCCCAGGGGGTAACACTCACAACAATACATTGCAACATTCCTAATTGTTCACTACTTTTCATTCATTATCCTAGGCTCTTGTTACCCCGGCCGAGGGGTGAGGCTGGGTCAAGCCTTCGGACTGCTTTACCACATGCAGTCATCTTGCCTCCCACAAAATGATGAAAGGGCCGCATATTTCACTTTGCCCTGTGGTTATGTCCATCGATCAGCTATTCTAAAAGCGAACAGTTCTTCCTTGTCTGACCTTCAACCAGTCCCTTAAGTTTGCTCCAAATCAGATCAAACTGTTTAGGTTGATCCTACCCTGTGACCTTGACCTTTGAGCTGTTATTCTCAAAGTCCAATCTATTCATTCCTGGATAATCCTCAACTTTTTCAGCCATTTGGTTCAGTCGAATAAAAACTTTTAAAAACTTTGGTTAAATATTTGATCTTTCTATGTGATCCGACATTTATAGAAAAATTCTCAAACTGAAAGTCTCTCATCTCTGTTTTACCTGAAGCCCATCCACAAAGTTTGGCTAAAATCGGGGGAAATTCTGAAATTGACCTTGCCAAGGGACCCTAACCATTGACCTTGCCTGTGACCTTGAGTTCTGCATAATTATCCTCAAAATCACATCCCAAATCTCCTGCACTACAAAGATTCCATCCACAAAAATAACTATAAATTAGGTTGAAGAAGTAAACTGATTTTGTCATGCAGTTTTGACTTATGACCAATTGTTCTCAGTACCAAGAAAATCAACCCCTCTGTGTGGGTATGTTATTAAGTGTTATGACCTCCAAAAAGTAGAGTACAGCATTAGTTTTGATGACGTTATTGCATTGAAAAGGTTTCCTTTCATTGATATAAAGAACTACACAATGATCTTTTTAAATACATTGCGTAATATTCACGTTTCATTTCTATTTCTTGGAACAAATTAGGAGTGAATTATATGTATATTACTTTCACTCAGTGTTCCATGCTCTGAAAGATACCGGTAGTATTTTAACGAATAAAATGTGCGTACCCTTGGCTGATCCTCAACACTGCCACCAAGTTTGGTATAGAGTCTCCAAGCCAATGATTTAGTTATTCCGTTCACACACTGACACACTCGGATTCAACTTGGACCTAACCCTGTGACCTTGATCTTTGACCCACTACTCTAAAAATGTACGAGTAATTATTTTGCTCTTGCCTGACCCTCAGCCCTTGCACTAAGTTTGGTCTGGATCAATTGATAACTTGTTTAAAAAAATTACCAATCTCTTGACTGTTGCTAAAACTTTCCATCAAATCTGGGTATTCCATTTCTGTGCCTAATTTGCTAAACAGAGGACAGAACTAATCGTTTTCAGAGGTTAATAATAAAGGGAGCCCCAAAGTACGAACCTGTAAACATTGCGACTATGAGCCAGTAGGAGGAGGGTGGTACACTTATTATCTTCACAGAGGAGCCCTGTGCATTATTGGGTTAAATTGGCTCAAACCTTTGAGTTATGCAGCTAAAGTACACACACACACACACACACACACACACACACACACACACACACACACACACACACACACACACACACACAAAGTAAATATTAAATTACCCTGTCCTTGGTATTGCAAAGGGTTGGTGTAAGAACAAAGGTCCGATCTCTTTAGGACTCCCTTGGGTCTCGTCCATTTCCATTTCCATTACATCTACTTAGCACTCTGAAGGACACATATGCCAAGTGAACATCGTAAAATAGTTGGTGGAAAATATGCTCAGGGATAGAAGAACGTTGGAATTTTTTCAATATGAAACTTGAATGTCTTGCCAGTTGTTGTTTGGTGTTTTGTGGTAAGATGCCAAAAACTTGCGAATAAATTTGGAAGATAAGCAACCGACGGAGGAGTGAGTGAGTCGGGGGAAGGGTAGTCAAATGGTGGGTGACAGAGCGACTTGGAGGCGGTTTGTCTGTGGCCACCCTTTGCGGGATTAGGGCGTCGGGCTATAGATATTGCAGATAGATGGAGATAATTCCCTACTTCATTGCCCTCCGGTCTGTCCCATACCGTACGCGGATGGGACAAGATATGACTGGGGTGTTTTACTGACGTCCTGTGAGCTGTTGAACTCTGTTGTCCCTGAAGTAATGATAGGCCACCCAGTGCATTGAAGAGTCCATGTGTGTTGTTCATTAAAGAGTGTGAGAAGCAGAGAAATAAAAAACAGTCGGGCTAAACTAATATGGAGATGACATAAAATGGGTATATATTGTCATAGTAGTGCAATATTGTGTGACTTAAGTTGTTTTAAAAAGTTCTTTATAGCAGTACAGAAGGAGACCGGGGGGGATTTGGTGGTGGTCTTTGATGTGCAGTAGAGCGGAAATACACTCACTCATTCGCTCACACACACACACACACACACACACACACACACACACACACACACACACACACACACACACACACACACATAGCGAAATCCTAAAATAGATATCTGGGGTAAGGGTATTTTTTTATGTACCGGTAAGTTTTTTTCTCTTCCGTGTGTCTTTCATGCAATATTTATTCATTCACCATATGCTAGGATTTTTTTTTTCTTTTATGAGAGGAAGAAGGAACCAAAGGCCATGAGCCCGCAGTAACAGTTCCCTCCAAGAGAAAAACAAAATCAATAGAGAGCCAAATTCAAGATCCGATCATTTTGAGATGCCTGGACACACTGCGTTTGAAAGACTGGGTATCATAGGCAGCAGGAAATACAGACAGAGGGAGACAGTTCCAGAGCTGACCTGTTGCATAAATGAAAGACTGGGAGTAACGGTTAACTCTTGCATTAGAGAGTTGGACAGAAAAGGGATGAGAGTTTGCTGCCAAACGGGTGCTACGCACCCGTCGTAGAGGTAGAGGAATGCAAGCAGACAGTTCAGAGGAGCAGTGACCATTAAAGTAACGATAGAAAAGAGATAAAGATGCAACAGTGCGGCGAAGAGACAGAGGTTGAAGGGAGTCAGTAAGAGGAGGAGAGTTAATGAGACGAAAAGCCTTTGACTCCACCCTATTGAGAAGAGCTGTATGTGGGGAGCCTCCCCACACATAAAAGTTGTACTCCACACAGGGGCGGATAAAACCCATGTATAGAGTCAACAATTGTGCAGGGGTAAAGAAACAGCGGAGTCGGCTTAGCACACCCAATCTCTTGCAAGCAGATTTTACAAGAGATGTAATATGATCTTTCCAAAATAAGTCCCGAGTAAATGAAACCCCAAGCATGTTCAAGGATGATGCAGGATTGAGCTGAATATTATTAAACATTTGTGGGTATACCTGTGGAGATTTTGTCGGGTTGATAGGTGTAAGAACTTACAGTAGTCTTAGATGCATTAAAAACAACCATATTATTTTTACCCCAGTCAGAGATATGAGCCAAGTCAGACATTAGGTGTGCCATAGCCTCATCCCTTGTTTGTTGAAGTAACTGTTGAGATAGGCGTTGCGGGAACCAAATGGAAAGGTGAAGGGTGGAGTCATCAGTGTATGAGTGGATAGGGTTAGATGTACAGCTTAGAAGATCATTGATGAATAAAAGGAAGAGAGTTGGTGATAGGACAGAGCCCTGAGGAACACCACTGTTGATAGATCTAGGAGAAGAACGATGGCCGTCTACAACAGCGGCTATAGGAGGACCAGAAGGGAAGCTAGCGATGAAGGCACAGATAGAAGGATAGAAACCGTAGGAGGGCAGTTTGGAAATTAAAGATTTATACCAGACTCGATCGAAAGCCTTTGAGATGTCAAGTGCAATGCCAAAGCTTTCACCAAAGTCCCGAAAGGAGGATGACCAGGAGTCTGAAAGGTAGGTGAGAAGATCGCCAGTGGAGCGTCCCTGACGGAACCCGTACTGACGATTGGAAAGAAGGTTGTGATAGGAAAGATGCCTTTAAATTTTTCTATTGAGAATTGACTCGAAAACTTTTGAAATACAGGACGTTAAAGCAATTGGACGATAGTTGGAGGGTTGGGAGTGGTCACCCTCCTTTGGGACTGGCTGAATGAGAGCAAACTTCCAGCAAGAAGGAAAGGTACAAGTTGACAGACAAAGGCGAAAGAGTTTGTTTAGGCAGGGTGTAAGCACAGAAGCACAGTTCTTGAGAACAACAGGAGGGACCCCATCAGGCCCATATGCTTTGTTAGTACTGAGGCCAGTGATGGCAGAAAATACAAATGAAGAAATTTTAATGTCAGCCATGAGGAAGTCAGAGGGGGGAAGTGATGGAGGAACAGCACCAGAATCGTCTAAGGTGGAATTGAAGGAGAAAGTTCTGTGCGAAGAGATCTGCTTTATCAGTAGAAGAAATAGCTACAGAACCATCAGAGTAGAAAAGAGGAGGGAAGGATGATGAGGTAAAGTTGTTAGAAAGATTTTTGGCAAGGTGCCAGAAGGAGCGGGAAGAATTCGAGTTGGAGAGTTGAGAGCATTTAGTATGGATGAAATTATTTTTAGTAGAGCGAAGAACAGACTTAGCACGATTCCGGGCAGAAACGTAAAGATGATGTGATTCAGGGGTGGGTTGGCTCTGGTACCTTTTGTAGGCCCTCTCCTTGTTGCGGACAGCATAAGAACAAGCGTGATTAAACCAAGGCTTTCTTGCGTTAGTCAAAGGATATGAGAAAGGAATATATGCTTCCATGCCCGAGAGAATAACCTCCGTAATGCACAAGGCACACTCAGATGGCTCCCGGCCATGGAAGCAATAATCATTCCAGGGAAAATCAAAGAAGTACTGTCTGAGGGCCTCCCAGTCCGTGGCTCCAAAATGCCACAGACGACGTTTCCCTGGAGGGTCCACAGGCCGTACCTGAGTGATAGGACAAGTTAAGGTAATAAGGTTGTGATCGGAGGAGCCCAACGGAGAGAAAAGATTAACAGAGTAAGCAGAAGGATTAGTTGTGAGGAAGAGGTCAAGTATGTTGGAGCTCTCTCCAAGGCGGTCAGGGATACGGGTACGGTGTTGTACAAGCTGCTCTAGGTCATTAAGGATAGAAAAGATGTAGGCTTGTTCACCAGGTGGATCCGTGAAAGGAGACTAGAGCCAAAGGTGGTGGTGAACATTGAAATCTCCTAGAATGGAGATTTCAGAGAAAGGAGAAATGGATAGAATGTGTTCCATCGTAGAAGTAAGGTAGTCGAAGAATTTTTGATACTCAGTAGAATTAGGATGCTTGGTTGTTTCTCTCTCTTCACAAATTGTAGTACTATGATTATCAGTCATGGAAAAAAAAAAAAGCATCAATATCTGTCTGTCTCCAAAATCAGTAAAACAATGGATGAAGTTCAGAACGCAGTTGCATCTATTCAGTCAAATACATCCATTATTTCTTGCAATATAATATATATATATAAATTTTTTCTTCATCTTCATCCTCCCTCCCTTCGTCTTGCAATATACTGTAATATGTTTTCTTTTTCATCCTCATCCTCTCTTCCTCCCTCTTCGTGTCATACAGGTTTTATACAAATGTCTTGATGAACGGCTAAACAGAGAGGGGCAGTACAAGAAAGACCCACTTTCCTTCATATAGTAAAAATTTTTTCACCTGTGTCATTCTCAGTAACTTTTTTCATGCTTCCTCTTCCCCGGATTAATGAAGATTTAGTCATCCAGTTTCGTTCATATTCTTTGGAAAGTGTAGTTTTGCGATTAAGTGATTAAAACTCTTCAACAATCTATGGCTGAAATTCCACCAGAAATAAAAAGATGATCATGGTTTTTCTCGATACTATACCATTTTATTTTTCATTTGCTATAGCTGAGTAACTGTTGGGTCTATAATTTCTGTTTGTTTTATTGTCGGCCTCATGATTTTTTTTTTTTTACATATTCAGTCAGTTCTGTTCGCAAAAAGACAGTGGTGCTTAATGAGGGGCAGGTTATTTTTGGCACACTAAAATGTAGTGTCAGTGTCATTTGCAGTCATTTTTATACCTCATTTTCGCCAGTTCTTCTAAGATTTAATAATCTAGTTTGGTTCCTCATCTATGTAATGGGTAGCACTTTAGGACTGAGTGATAAAGGCAAATAGTTCTTATTTTTCTATGCATGAAATCCACAAAGAATGAAATGGTATATACATAGTCTTCAGTACCATGCCGACGATTTTTTACTCATAGCTTCATAACTATTGGACTTATTTCAGCTCTATCCGTTGCACCATCTTTCTGTTGATTTCCGTTTTCCAACGGTACCACTTTAATGTCAATATATCAAAATATACTGGTGCACCGTGAAGGAGAACACAGGGACTTTGCACATCGCTCGCATATCAAAATATAGTGTCAGTGTAATTTGCAGCAACCATTTTGAAAACTAATTTTCTCCAGTTCTTTCTATGGCGTAATCAAACAGGTGCAGTAATGGTTGACACAGAATCTTTAATACGTTAGATGCTTTGGCATATGTGTATCCTCTTCATTGGATATAAAACAGACAGGAAAGGCCTGTAAGTTGATAACGCCCGAAAGGAAGCATCAAGTAACAAACGCAAACACATTCAACCACACAGAGGTAAGATCAACCAGAGACGTGTATGATGTAAAGATATTTCGCACTAACACTTCGTTTCATCAAACTCTCATAGCTACACGACTATTGGGTTACTTTCAGTTTTAGTTTGTTGCATCACTTTCCTCATAATTTCCTCTTTCCATCAAGTTCACATGGATAAAAGAGCTGTGACATGGAGTGGCAAGGAAAACAGCAGCCTTCCACGTTCTTACTTCCACTTGTCGGAAAAAATCGTCATATTTTTTTATTCATTCTTGCGAAGACCCGACCTTGTTAATGTTTGGTGGCATCCTTTTCATAGCAAAATAGCCACATAGATAGGACTAAATCTGAGAGAGAAAAATACCCATGTTTTATCCTCCCTGGTCGGGTGAGAGATACGACCACCAAGTAGTTTACATAAATAGGAGTATCATTAGTAGGGCGTCCGGGAAGATGTCAGTTGGATTCTTGATATAAAAGATCACTTCATTCCTCTTTAGGTAAATGCTTTATTCACTAATGTTATTTCTATTTCCAGCTGGCGGTAAGCTTGGCTTGTACACGACCCACCATGACCAAAGAGGATGAAATGCAATATCTCCTTCGATTTTTCCTGCCGTCTTATCTCCAGTCCACCATTCTCTGTTCTTTCTCACATACAATACACACTCATCATAACCACTGCTTTCTCTTCCATGTCCCTCCGTCACTCCACTCTCTCCCACAATGGGCTTTCCTCCACCGACACTCAGTTCCTCTCTCTCTCTCTCTCTCTCTTTCTCTGACAGCTATAGACCGATCAGAGAAGGGGAGCCACAGGGGGAGGAGGGGGAATGGTGAACTAAACCCATTTCCTTGCACTGGCCCACATGAGCATTTGTCTTTGGGGCTTGGGTGAAGGTAGTGGGTGTAGTGAGGCGGGGTGGAGGGTGATAGGGGAGCTTGGTAGAAAAAAAAAGTAGAAGTGTGGGAGAAATGACAAAGCTTTAGGAGAAAAATGGCAGGGGCGATTCGCGGGGGGAAAGGGTGTAATACAGCTAAAACGGTTGTGTGGGAGAGAGTGGAGGGTGTTGCAATAAGGAGAAGGCATAGACTGCTGGAGGGTTTGCAATATGAAGGAATAGACTGGAGCACTGTATATAGGTGCAATAGACAACGTATATGGATTGCATCCACAGGTAAATGCAGGTAAACAATTACTCTAGACACGTAGGGAAACAGATATATGGTCACCCATAAAAAAATGCTTAACGTTCTGTCAGATCAGCTCTTTCTTCAGTAATGATTTGGCGCAATAATTATTTTGCTCAACAATTTCGTCTCTGCATAAAGATGCTCACTGCAGATAAGAAAAAGAGCGGCACAAAAGATATTTACATTTTCCAAGACTATATTTAGTATCGATATTATGGAAAGTGATATTAAGTTAAACAGTTAAACACAAATGCTGGATTATAAGATTTCTAATGGGAACAAGGACAAATATTTGGTGACTGAATCCGTATGCAACACACACACACACACACACACACACATATATATATATATATATATATATATATATATATATATATATATATATATATATATATATATATATATATATATGTATGTATGTATATGTATGTATATATATTGTTACATAGCCTATGATTTCATCATCCTTTGTGTAATTTTAACGCACAGTTGCTGCATGTTTGATCACGAGCGTGTTCTGCCTCAGTCCCCCCCTTCTACCGTTATAGTAAAGTCGTTCTCTCTGTTATTCAGAGCGGGATTTTCAGCTCTTTGTCCCCATGGCTTCATTTGCGCGTCCTTCTTACAAGTTGTATCAAGCTCTCCTGGCCCCTATATAATGAGCTCAGTCTCTGCATCATTGCGACTTAGATCTGCTCCTCATTTTGTTCACATCTCTGTCCTCCCCTGTACAGTTATTATTATTGTGAGTGCTCAAGAAATCTCCAAACATCTAGCAGCTGTGTGTAATTTGAGTATAACTGTTGTTGTATTTTTTCTTGTACTGTGTAGCGTGGGGTTGATTCTTGGCCCTAGTGGGGTTTTTGATTGATGTTGGGTTTTATGTCAGTCATTTTTGATAATAGTTTGTATCTGTAATAATTTATCTGGCATTCACTGAGTATTATCTGGTATCTCATTTTATCAGGGCTGACTTAGATAAATTTACTCTTGCTAATTTCGTGTTAATAGAGGCTATTGCAGTTAACCATATATTTAACCTGTTTATTTGCCATTACATTATCCTTATGAGTCCTGAATGTTTTGTTGTTAGTTTGAGCATTAAACTTTAACTTGTAATCTTACCTAACTCTTTTGTTTTGAACCTGGAACTTTACGGGACAGTAGTGATTATTAGTATTCTCACTTAAAGTGTACATTATCTTTCTCTGTTCCGTAACATAAATTTGGCGACCTCATATCAGGATATTCAGGATATTATCATAAGGATATTGCTTGATATTTTGTGACTGTTACTTATTAATTATGTCTACTATTACTACACTTGATGAAGCCAAAGATTTTTTGTCAAATGTGCAAACAGTGTGTGATATAGAAAACAGAACAAAGAATGAACTTAAGCTTGTTGCTCAACAATTGGGAATTGCTGTTCGCTCTCATCATTCTAAAGATCAAATTGTTGACATGATTAATGAAAGCTTGTTTAATGTAACTCCTCCAAATGAGCAAACGCAGATTGAATTAGCTAAGTTACAGCTAGCCCTGCAGGAGGCTAAGGCTAAGGAGGCGGAGGCGCGTTCTAAAGAGGCTGAGGCACAAGTTGAAATTGCTAGGATTCAGGCAGACCATGAGTATCGCATGAAACAAGGTGGAACTGGATCATCTAGCTCTGATGATTTTGATGTGGCTAAATATGTTAAACTTGTCCCTCCTTTTAATGAATCTGATTTAACAAAGTATTTTCAGTTGTTTGAGAGGGTAGCTACAGGTTTTAATTGGCCCAGACAGAATTGGCCAGTACTCCTTCAAACTGTTCTCACCGGTAAAGCTCAAGTAACTTATGCATCTTTGCCTCAGGATCAATCTGATAATTATGATGTAGTTAAGAGCTTGATTCTTAAGGCCTATGAGCTTGTTCCTGAAGCCTATAGAGTAAAATTTAGGACAACTTACAAGCAAGATAAGCAATCCCATGTTGAGTATGCAAAAATCAAAGAAGATCTGTTAGAGCAGTGGTTAAATTCTAAGAATGTGGATTCTGATTTTGACAAATTTAAGCAGATGATTTTGCTGGAGGACTTCAAAAGGTGTATTTATAAAGATGTAAGCCTATATCTTGATGAGAAAAGAATAGATAATTTGTCTGATGCTGCAGTTTTAGCTGATGAGTATGTTCTCACTCACAAGAGATATTCTAGAGAAAAAGGGAAAGCTGAGAGTAAGTACGTTGCCTCTACTCAGAGTACAGGTAACAGGAAAGAGAATAAAGATGATGTTTCTCAGGAAGTAAATACCAGCTTCACCTCTAGATTTCAGAAAAGTAAATGTACTTATTGTAGTAAGCTTGGTCATCCTACGGAGAAATGTTTCAGGAGACAGCGTGATGTGAACAAAAAGGAGTCTTTAAATATTCAGTCAATTGGTCTAGTGTCCACTCTTGAGAGTTCTCAGAATTCTTTAACTGAGTTAACTGAACCTGCTTTGAGGGGTAACTTAAATTCTCATGATGGAGCCTCTCTTTGAGCAGTAACGTGGGTGACACTCTCAAGAGTTCATGTGCTAATTTCCTGTCTGATGGTTTTGTCAGTCCTCTGGACAGTAATGACAGGAAATCAGTTCAAATATATCGTGATACAGGTGCTTGCCAGTCCCTTATGCTGACCAGTGTTCTAGGCTCTAATGTTAATTCCTCTGATGAAACTGTAATCTTACAAGGTGTAGGGAATAATTACTTCTCTGTCCCTCTGTGCAGAGTGAATTTAGAGTCTGGTTTTGTTAATGGTTCCGTTATGGTTGGGTTGGTTGAGACACTCCCAATGTCAGGTGTAACTTTCTTACTTGGAAATGATATTGGTGGAAGTCAAGTGTGTCCAGCTCCTCAGTTGTCTGGTGAGCCAGTGGCTGCGACCCATGATTGTGATGTCCCTGATGTGTTCCCTGCATGTGCTGTCACTAGGGCTAAGTCTAAAGTTACTGGTGATTTAGAGGATAATGATGATGATGATGTTATCCTAGCTGACACTTTTCTTGCTAATTTGGACCACTCACCGGATGAGGCAGTACCCCGTAGTGTTGATAATTTGTCTCGTCAAGAGTTGGTTGAGTTGCAGGTTGCTGACCCTGAGTTGAAAGGTCTAGCTAACTCTGCTTACAGTGAAGAAGAGTCAGCCGGTGCTTCTACTTGTTATTATGTAAAGTCAGGAGTACTTATGAGGAAGTGGAGACCCCCAACAGCATCAGCCGACTGTGAATGGGAGGTTGTACATCAAGTTGTCATCCCTCGTGTTTGTAGGCAGGATATCATTAGAGTGGCTCATGATTCCAGTTTGGCAGGACACCTTGGAGTGAGGAAGACTGTGGCACGCATTTTGAAACACTTCTACTGGCCAGGTATCTTCAGGGATGTTTCCTGGTATTGTAAGTCTTGTCACACCTGTCAAGTTGTGGGGAAGTGTAATCAGACCGAAAAGGTTGCACCTCTAGTTCCCATTCCTCCTTTTGAGGCGCCTTTCACCCGTGTGTTGGTGGATATTGTGGGCCCTCTTCCTAAGACTTCTTCAGGATTTTCTTATGTGTTGACCCTGATTGATATGGCTACTCGTTATCCTGAAGCCATTCCACTTAGAAATATCTCAGCAAAGAACGTGGTTAAGGAAATGCTAGGGTTCTTCACAAAGTTTGGTCTGCCCAAGGAGGTACAGTCAGACCGAGGAAATAATTTCATGTCAAATGTTTTCAAGCAGTCTCTGAAAGAGTTGGGCATCACCCAGATCACGTCTTCAGCTTACCATCCCCAGACCCAAGGAGCGTTGGAGAGATATCATCAAACACTCAAATCAATGCTCAAGAAATACTGTTTGGAACATCAGAAAGACTGGGATAAAGGTCTTCCATTCGTTGTGTTTGCCGCAAGAGAATCTCCAAATGAATCACTGGGCTTCTCACCCTTTGAACTACTGTTTGGCCATGAAGTAAGAGGACCCCTTAAGTTACTCAAGGAATGCTGGCTGTCGGAGGAAGATGACGTCAACCTGCTGGAGTATGTGATGAAGTTCAAAGAACGGCTGTCCACTGCTTTACAGCTGGCGAGAGAGAATTTAGGAACTGCTCAGGAGAAGATGAAGACTTGGTATGATAAGAAGTCCAGGTAACGCCACTTTCAGCCAGATCAGGTTTTGACTCTGCTACCAGTTCATGGGCAACCTCTTCAAGCCAAGTTTAGTGGCCCTTATTTCGTGGAGAAGAGACTCAGTGATGTCAACTATGTCATCGCCACACCAGATCGTAGAAAGAACAAGCAACTATGTCACATCAACATGATAAAGTTATATCACAGGCGGGACGAAAATAATCCAGTCTGCACTGTAGCTGTTCCACCCGAGTCTACAAGTGAAGCTCTCCCATGCAGTATGAGCCTGAGTGATAATTTGGGGAAGAATCCTGATATCATGAATGATCTCCAGACTAAGCTTTCTCATCTACCTCCCAAGGAAAGGCAGGAGTTTTCGGCATTACTGCAGGAGTACCCGCCAGTGTTCCGTGCTACTCCAGGAAGAACCACTGTGTTGATGCATGATGTCGATGTTGGAGACGCAAAG
This sequence comes from Coenobita brevimanus, assembly GCF_032717465.1. NCBI lineage: Eukaryota > Metazoa > Arthropoda > Malacostraca > Decapoda > Coenobitidae > Coenobita > Coenobita brevimanus. The sequence continues at coordinate 11,666 of NW_027643320.1, read as the reverse complement.
CCAATTAAATTGCCTCCTTACCGTGTGAATCCAGTGAAAGTTCCTCTCATCCAGAAGGAGCTTGGCTACCTGTTGGACCACAAGATGATTGAGCCCTGTCAGAGCGAGTGGAGTTCTCCTGTCACTCTGGTCCCTAAGCCAGGTGGGTCACAGCGGCTTTGCATTGACTACAGACGTGTTAATCAGATAACCAAAACAGACACTTACCCTCTCCCTTGTGTGGAAGATTGCATAGACAAGATCGGAAAGGCTAGGTACATAAGTAAGTTTGATTTGTTAAAGGGATACTGGCAGGTTCGAATCCTGGCTGGGGCAGGGGACAGTTTAAGGATTTGAATTTCATAAAAAAAGCAGACTTTCCTCATCTACCAGATGACCCGCCGACATGTCGTAAAAATACCCCCGCTAATACCAATACACCAGTCCTGTATGAGACAGCCCTAGCATGTATTCAATATGGACGGTGGGTGTTAGCGCCGAAGTGGTGACATGTGGAGGTGTAGGAGGACTACTGGGCCTTGGGATAGGCTACTGCCCCCAAGATATTGGCCCTGAAGCCTTTGCCCAGAGTCGGACACATAAAAAAAAAAAAAAAAAAAAAGTACCTATGACTGAACGTGCTAGGGAGATCTCATGTTTTGTAACATTAGGAAAGACTTTTGCATGTTCTGTAATGCCATATACAGATTGTTTTAGAGTAATAAGAAATTTCCTTTGTAAATTTCTTTTTTCTTTGTGGGGAGGTGTTACATAGCCTATGATTTCATCATCCTTTGTGTAATTTTAACGCACAGTTGCTGCATGTTTGATCACGAGCGTGTTCTGCCTCAGTCCCCCCCTTCTACCGTTATAGTACAGTAAGTCGTTCTCTCTGTTATTCAGAGCGGGATTTTCAGCTCTTTGTCCCCATGGCTTCATTTGCGCGTCCTTCTTACAAGTTGTATCAAGCTCTCCTGGCCCCTATATAATGAGCTCAGTCTCTGCATCATTGCGACTTACATCTGCTCCTCATTTTGTTCACATCTCTGTCCTCCCCTGTACAGTTATTATTATTGTGAGTGCTCAAGAAATCTCCAAACATCTAGCAGCTGTGTGTAATTTGAGTATAACTGTTGTTGTATTTTTTCTTGTACTGTGTAGCATGGGGTTGATTCTTGGCCCTAGTGGGGTTTTTGATTGATGTTGGGTTTTGTCAGTCATTTTTGATAATAGTTTGTATCAGTAATAAATTATCTGGCATTCACTGAGTATTATCTGGTATCTCATTTTATCAGGGCTGACTTAGATAAATTTACTCTTGCTAATTTCGTGTTAATAGAGGCTATTGCAGTTAACCATATATTTAACCTGTTTATTTGCCATTACATTATCCTTATGAGTCCTGAATGTTTTGCTGTTAGTTTGAGCATTAAACTTTAACTTGTAATCTTACCTAACTCTTTTGTTTTGAACCTGGAACTTTACGGGACAGTAGTGATTATTAGTATTCTCACTTAAAGTGTACATTATCTTTCTCTGTTCCGTAACAATATATATATATATATAAAATTCTTCCAGAGCTCCAGAATAATATTTCTTGACTCTAGACCAGAAGTTAACAAGTCCCAGTGCTGTGAAAGCTGCTAAACTGAGGTGCGCTACTACTTTCTAATTTATTGATTGCTAAGCGTTATGCCTTCTGTTTATCCACCTCTGTTTCTCTGTGTGTCTATTATGCATTTGTATATGAGCCCAAGTAGGATGAGAAAAAGAATGCTGCTGAAAATCAAATCTGATTAGACAGTAGCCTTCTTTCTGTATCAGTTCACCAGATATTGCAGTAAACCCTCTCTCTGATGGACGCACTGGGGGGAAGGGCAGTCTGTTAGAGCTGATTGTCCCTTAGTTCCAAATGTTGCCAAGACAGCCTAAATAATAATAAAAAAAATAGTGCCATACAGATTTCCTGCACATTACCTGTTATGGAATAATTCATAAATCGAGAGAGAGAGAGAGAGAGAGAGAGCAAAACCCCTACCTTATGCAGGGAAGAGCCAGTTTCCCGGAATGTGCCTTAAGTTAACATGTAGGGCCATCTGATAAGTCAGATGGAGGGATGCTGTTCTCTCTCTCTCTCTCTCTCTCTCTCTCTCTCTCTCTCTCTCTCTCTCTCTCTCTCTCTCTCTCTCTATGTTTTAATCTGTTTACATGCATTTATCCTATATCATTTGTCAACCAGCATGACAACCCACTCCATGTACACCCACCTACGTAACCACCTCTCTCTCTGTATATATATATATATATATATATATATATATATATATATATATATATATATATATATATATATATATATATATATATATATATATATATATATATGTTTTAATCTGTTTACATACAATTTTCAACTTCATCTCTCATCTAATTAGTTCCCTTCCTATGCTCTTTCTCCTGTCCATTTCTGTATTAGTCTTATTTAGTTACTGTACGGTTCTTTACTTTAAATCATCACCATATTTACTTATTTATTTATTTATTTATTGCCGCATTAATATGCCGTATTAACCCCTCAAACTTGGGAGTCTAGCGTGCTTAGCCCTTCCGGTATGCGTTTTTTTTTTTTTTTTCCCCATCTTCAAAAGTAGCCTGTTTTCAACAAATCGTAGATCCGTAACTACTGCACCAAGAACTTTCAGAGGTCATAATACTCATCAGTTCTTTTTCTCATAATCTCAGGTGTTCCCGGGTTTCTAGGTGGAGGCATTGTGAAGGTGAGAGATGGTGGTTAGTGGTAACTTTTGGGATCCCACTAGGCTGTCCTTATGCGCGAGGAAGTCTGCTTATGGCACGCAGATTGCCAAGCGCCTGCCTCGCCGAGACAGGGATTCCCTGCCAGCACTTGCTCATACTCCCTCTTGTCCAACTTGACCTTGACACTCCTCTCCACCGGTGCCTGCCACTGCCACAAGAATGAAGCATCATGTACGTGTGGCAGGCTCAGTTTATTCCCCAGCTCTTTCAGCTTTTCTAGAGTGACACTGTGCATTGTGGTAAGTGGGATGAGAGAGAGGAAAGAAATTCGAAAGTTTACACATTACTTGCTGCGGCAGATCACCTTAACTTTTGTGTGAGTACATTTTCTGTGGAGTGGAGAGATATTTGAGAGAGGGGTGTGTGAGCTGGAAGCAGAGCAGTGAAAAGGCTGTGGGCAGGACGACATGGAGGCGATTTGTTTGTGGCCACCCTTTACGGGATTGGAGCGTCTGGCAATAGATAGATAGATAGACTTTAGTTATCCCTGAAATCTTCTTTTCTTACACCCATAGTTTCCTTAATTTATAAAGTACTTATTTAGTTAGTTTCTTAGTTCAGCACATCCCTATCACAAATACTGTATATTAGTTGTTGGTCATCGTAACACTTATTTGTACTTGTCTTGCGAGGTCACTTACATTGTCACCTGAACTCTTATCCTTACACCTGTACGAGTCTTTATATTCTGAATTCAAAGGCAGAAAAGTCGCAGACTCGGCTATGTCCTTATCGCACTACAGGAACTGCACAAAATTATTATAAGTTTATTATCACAACAAAAGCTGCTTCCACATATATTTCGCTGTATTACCCCGGAGTTGTTTCCCCCCTAAACTTCAACCTACAGATGTTCAAGTCCAACTCTTACAGATATTTTATGAATAGAGAACACCCGTAATCTGGGGTATGGATTGTTTTTCTGTTCATTTGTTTTTCCTTCCTCTGTTCTTAAAAAAAAAAAAAAATACACGTATTTGCTCTTGTATTGCGAGGCCATTTTTCCTCTCACATGACCTCGTTTTCTCATACCCATACCTTCCCTTGTATCCTAAATTCTTATGTAGAATAGTCTCTCTATATTTACACTGCACCTTCCCGCTCGCCAGTGGCTAGTGCCTCACCTCAGTGTGGTGATTAACGATGCATTCAGTACACAGTGTCACCTGCCACTCATGGCACTGGTAGGGCGATTTCCTCCATATTACTGCCCTCGCTGACTATTCATACAAGCTCTTTCGCGGCCTGTACAGTTTTATCCAGGTCAACCATGCGGTGATGCGAGAGGTGTAGTGGTTTACCTGGGAACCCTACCTGACACCACGGCAGCACTGTGCCTCCTTGCGCACCTGGCTTCACACATTCATACTGTGCAAGCAGCTCCCTCACTACTTCCTTCTCTCACTCGCGTAGGGAAAGACCTGTGTTTGACTAATTCACAGCCATTGTCCTACTTGGGGAAACACATCATCAACTCTCTCTCTCTCTCTCTCTCTCTCTCTCTCTCTCTCTCTCCCTAGGTAACATTACACTGAGTGACAAACAAATTGGCTTCCTTCGTCCCAGGAAATCATATATTACTCTGAGTGGTAGCCATATAACCAAATGACACCAAGTGGTCAGGTGAGCGAGGGCGTTACAACCAGCTGGAGCCTTTATGGGTTCCATCTGAGGGGTGGTTGGCGTTGATTGCGCACGTAATGCCACTCAGGGCTGCGAGGCTGGTCACCGATGCCTTAAATGTCGGGAAAGAGTAGTCTAGCCTCGGTCCCCTTCGCTTCTTTTTATATGCGGCAAGGTGGGATTAATGATGACGATTAATCCTATCATTCCCCACGGTAATATTGTCATAAAAGACGCCAAATGTTAAGTTTTCCGTTGAATACGCATATTTTTCCATATTGTCTAAATAAAATGATGCACATCTAGTATACGGTTTTCCAACATATACACCAAATGCTTTGTTTTACGAGTAACACAAAGCGTAAACCGTGGTGCGGCGGGAAAGCTGCAATCACGGGTATTTTGACAAGTGTTGTAATTCACATCCGAACAAAGTTTTACACGTTTTTCAGGCATAATGGTGGGTGGATGGCTGAAATTACGCTCTGTGAACCCGGGTTTTGCTACAGCACCATTACTGTTCACTTTAGTTGTCCTTGTTATGTAGTAAACAATAGTGAGCCATTACATTTGTTGGGGTGATGTAGAATTCTGATTATTCACCCTCATGTGTAGTAGGACTGTTTAATTATATGCAATTTAATCGTAAGTATGGGATCAGATTATTGGTAGAGTTCGGTTCACACACACACACACACACACACACACACACACACACACACACAAACTATCTATCTATCTATCTATCTATATACGACATCTATTAATATATCGTCTAGTGCTTGTCACAATATGATCCTTAAGTGGACCGGTATGAGAGACAGGGTTACTGAACTTTACAACAATATTAGAAGCCAGCCCCCAAGTCCTCATCCTGCCTCGTTAACCTGAGCCTGCCTCACCTTCCCCGTTCTGTTTCACCACACCCCTCCTGCCTCATCACCCCTACCCTACTTTGCCACCTCCCAGCCTGTCTCCCCTGTACCCACCCTGCCCCATTCACTCCCAGGTTGCCTCCTCATATACCAGCATGCCTCCTTACCTCCCAGCTTGTCTCCCTACCTCTCAGCTTGCCTTCCCATCATCAGCCTCTCTCCCCACCCCAAGCTAACCTCCTCGTCTCCATGCCTACCTCCCCAGCTCCCTCCATGCCTTGCCACCCTAAGCGTGCCTCTCCATCCGCGCCAGCATCCCCACCTGTATTATCGTACTTTGCCACGTCCCAGACTGCATGCCCCCCCCCCCTATCCTACCTTCCCACCTGCAAACCTGCCTTCTCACAGCAGCATACCTCCCCAACCCTTCGTCTGCTTTCTCACACTCCTCACCCCCTTCCCTGCCTCCCCACCCCTAGCCTGTCTCCCCAGCTCCTTGTCTGCTTCCTCACTCCCTTCCCTGTTTTCTCACCCTCTTCTCTGCCTTCCCACCCCTTTTATTAGCGTGTTCCTCTCCATTTATTAGCTTGTTCCTACCTTCCAGTCTGTCCACCTATTGCAAAGTCTACTTCCTTCATCCTCATCTGTTTTCCCTCCTCCCGGTCAGTTTCTGTACCATACCTCTCAGACCTTCCGCCTTGCAGTCATTCTCTGTACCTCCTAATCTTCCATGCCAACATTTCCCTGGCAGGCCATGTACCGTCCAGACCGCCTGCCTGCCCATTGCCTCACAGCTGTTTATCTTGCCAAATGCCTTGCTGCTCCCACCCTGGAATAATACCAACACTAATGTTATTATGAAGCTGCCCGTTTACATGGCAAGGTTATGGTGGTACGGCATTGCAATTAAAATGAAAATGCAGAGATGTAGGTGGGGAATTAATCACTTTAGTACTTTGATGTAGTGTCACTTTATTAGGCAAGGAAGAAGAAACCAAAGGCTAGAAGTCAGCAAGGTCGTTCTTTCCAAGAAAAAATAAAAGCAAAGTAACAGAGAGCCAAATTCAAGATCCATTCATTTCGAGATGCCTGGACACTGCCTTTAATAAGCCCAGAATCCTCCAGCATAACCGCTTAGTTTTTGCAGCAATTTGTGTGTGTGTGTGTGTGTGTGTGTGTGTGTGTGTGTGTGTGTGTGTGTGTGTGTGTGTGTGTGTGTGTGTGTGTGTGTGTGGATCACTTTCAACAACAGCCAGTCTTTATGCCTATTAAGTAGACTCTCTCTCTCTCTCTCTCTCTCTCTCTCTCTCTCTCTCTCTCTCACACACACACACACACACACACACACACACACACACACACACACACACAC
>NW_027643320.1:0-2500 GCF_032717465.1 Coenobita brevimanus | reverse complement strand
TTGAAATGTGTCAAGTTTTTAAAAACTATGTTTAAGACGGAGTTATTGATAAACGATACTAGAAATATCATTTCAGTTACCAAGGATTATTAGTGTTTCTTGTCTTAGCCTACAGTTTATTTATATTAGCCTAGGAAAAGGAAAGAAAGGGAGCTAATGTGTGTACAGTAGATAGGCTGTGTCGGGTGCACTGACCACAAATCGACATAATACTCAAGTTACATGAGTATAAAGAATTGGTACAAAGTTTAGATATTTTTTTAGTTAAATTCGACCTCTTTTACAATAAATACGGTTCATTTTTCCTCTCAGCACTGACTTAATATTATTTATTTATTTTTCAGATCGTCTTTTAAATACCTTACTTTCGAATTGAACATTTTCAGAGCTAACACTCCCACCACCACTATTTAAAAATTTACATGTCGCACATTTCAATCCATAAGCCTGTGCCATACTTAATTTCCTTCCTTTCATCGTCTTCATCCATCACGATCCTCGACATCGTTATGGGGTTCTCAGTATCTCCTTTTTTTGTTTTTGTTTTCTTTTTTTTAACAGCCTTTTTCCTCCACTTATGTATCTTCTGCCACATCTTCGTTCATTGTTTTCTATTGTGTGCTTTGCCTCATACTTCTTCCCATCCTTCCTTCCTCACGTTTATCGTATTCTCCACTTAGTTTTCCCACTCTTCTCTTTCATCTCCTCCCTCGGTACTCTGTTTCTTTCCTCCCGGCCATCTGTGATTCAGTATATTTTCCTGTGCGAAATCGTCTTACTGGTTTTCTTTGTTCCTTTTCCATCTACTTTTCGTTTTCGAGAGAGAGTATACTACCCACACACGGACAGACAAAGCTACACACAAAAGTTTTATGCATTCTAATAGTTCTCACCAACCGCATTGTTGGCACCGCCTACCATCCACTCACATCATGTTATGCAACCTTTAAGTGGCTGCAATAAGTAACAAGTCAAATGCCTTCCTGTAATTCTGGAAACCATTTGCTACGTTAGGTGAATCTGAGAGGGGCATGTGGGCTTACTGGAGACATGAGCAGATGAGGAAGTGAAGATGCGTTTGATGATGATGTGGATGATGTTGAGATGTCGACCATGTGGAGAGAATGAGAGAAAGACTAAGAAAATGCCTGTGAGTCAGGTGGAGAGGAAGAAGGCAAGGGGAAGACCGAGATGTAGGGGTGAGGTGGAGAGCAGCGTGAGTGGCAGTGGTGAGAGATTGAGAAAGAGCAGCTTGATGGTGAGGCAGAGAATGATTTGGAGGCGATTGGTTTGTTGCCACCCTTCCAGGATTTATAAACAGATAGACAGAGGTAGATAGACAGTTAGATTGACTGATTGAGTGATAGATAGGTGAACTGATAGATAGATTGGTTTATTGATTGGTTGATTAATTGATAGAGAGGTCAATTGATAGATAGATAGATGGATAGATTGACTGATAGATAGATACAAAAAAAAACAGATAAATAAATAAGCGTACTAAGTTGTGGGCTAACCATATAAGCAAAAATACGCCTGTCGGTCTAATGTGATAAGGCGCTTCAACTGGATGGTGTCCGTGAGTATTTCCATCCAAGGGGTGACATGGTAATACTGTATACAAAATGGCACAAAGTGAGGTAGGATAATAGTGAGGTGGTGAGAAGTGAGCTGCATCAAGTACCAAAAAGAGTATCTGCTTTAGGTATAACCAGACCTACGTTACCATGGGCATCCTGTGGCTTAGTGCTGGGAGTAAGTGTTTATGTTGGGAGTGCGGAACAGGCGAGTAGTTAACTGGAACGAGAGGAGGAGAAATATTCAATTGGTAGGTGAGGGAGGGAGTGTGAAAGTGAGAACTACTTGTATATACCTTGTGTGTAAAGTGGATGCTACGTATAAATTTTATCACACCAGGATGATAATGTCTGTCACGCAATCAGAGATACGAACATGAAACCATACGCTAATCAACCAGTCGGTCTAAGATCCGAATATTTGACTGCCTTGTAACATTAAACTACGACCGACTGCTCTCAATATCGAATTACTTCATTCTTGCCTGATCCTTAACTCGTCCACTAAGTTTGACCTAAATAGAATCAGCGCTGTTACGACTCTGACATTTGATCTTGGCCTTTGATTGTTCTCAAGGTCGATTCCCTTAGTTTTTGGTGAAAGTGATTAAGAATTCCTAGGTTAACTTTTCCATGTGACCTTGAACTTTGACCTCTTGTTCTCACGAATAATTGATAAACCTCTTGGCTAATCCTCAGTAATTCCTGGGATCTTGAATCAAATCAGATGAAAATTGTCTAAGTCATTTTGTTCATACACTGACGACCTTGACCTTTGACTGACTTCTTATAATTGATTCACTTTATTCTTGCCTTACCCTCAACTCTTCCACCAGGTTTTGTCTCAGCCGGATAAGAGCGGTTAAATCTGACGGAAATATATCAAACTTTGACCCAACCCTGTAATTTTAAACGCTGACACA